>NC_069499.1:75658072-75935572 GCF_027579735.1 Bombina bombina
ATTTCAAATGTTAAAGGAACGTAAAACCCAACATTTTCTCTTTCATGTTTCAGACATCGCATACAATTAAAAAAAAAAAAAAGCTTCCAATTTACTTCTATTATCAAATTTGCTTTGTTTTCATTTTATTCTTTGTTTAGAGATATCTAGATAGGTAGCGTGCAGGTCTGCAGCACTATACGGCAGCAGTTTTACAACAATGTTATACATTATCTAGAGCACTATACGGCAGCAGTTTTACAACAATGTTATACATTATCTAGAGCACTATATGGCAGCAGTTTTACAACAATGTTATACATTATCTAGAGCACTAGATGGCAGCAGTTTTGCAACAATGTTATACATTATCTAGAGCACTATATGGCAGCACTGTTTCCTTTCATGTAGTGCTCCAGACGTGTGCACTCTGCCTATCTAGATATCTCTAAAACAAAGAATAACACGACAACAAAGCTTGTTAATAGAAGTCATTTGGAAGCTTTTTTTAAATTAGATGCTGTGTCTGAAACATGAAAGAGAACATTTTGGTTTCATGTCCCTTTAATATAAAGGTAAATAAGCTAGTTATAGACTATTTCAGTGATTTTCAACCTTTTTTTTGCCGTGGCACACTTTTTTACATAAAAAAAATCCTGTGGCACACCACCATCCCAAAATGTAAAAAAATCACACATTGTAGCCTAGTACAGCATATATATATATATACTGTACGTACTGTGCTGTCATGCCATGCCTCCTACAAACTATACGTGACATATTGACATTCATTCACAAACAATCATAATGATTGTCTGTGAATGAATGTCAATATGTCATGGTTGTAAATGATGTCTGCCTGTTGAGCCTGTTGCTTACCTCTCAATATTTCAAAATTTGAAAGAGGGACACCCCTGCACTGGGAATAAAAAACAAGCAAAATTTAAAAAATATGTCACACTGTTGTCAGTCTGCCGCGGCACACCTGAGGATCTCTCACGGCACACTGGTTGAAAAACTCTGCACTATACAGTGTTCAGACGCAAACCCTTCATGGCCCCGCCCACCAGATTAGGACAATTTAGAAGCAGCATACACAAGTACTAACTTATCACTGGCCCTGTCCTGCTCAGACGCTGCATTGTGTTGCAGGACTTTTATTAAAGGGACATGCCATCCAAACATTTCCTTTCATGATTCAGATAGAACATACAATTATAAAGAACCTTCCAATTTACTTTAATTATCAAATTTGCTTCATTCTCTTAGTATCATTTCTTGAAGGGGAACAATGCACTACTAGGACCTAGCTGAACACACCAGGTGAGCTAATTACAAGATGCATATACTGTATGTGGAGCCATCAATCACCAGCTAGCTCACAGTAATGCATTGATGATCTCAAGCCTACTTTTAACAAAGGATACCAAGAAAGTTTCTGTCTGAATCATGACTTTACTGTTTGTTTAAGGAACACTAGTATCAAATTACTCTAACCAATGAGAGCAATATATTTTATGTATTTTCCATTACAATCTCCTTTTAATATTTATTCATTTTAAATGGTCCATATTTACCATTTCCTCTAAGAAAAAAAAAGAGAAGCGTCATCATGTGCATCTGATATACTGATATACTTTGTATATAAAATGGATAAGCAAACACATTACTGGCACGGTATTAATTTACATAATTGGACATATTGTAGTGAATGATTATAACTCCCAGAGCAGATCTTGCAGAAGATTTGTATCAGGGGTGTGTTGCTGTCATGGGGTTAATAGTTTATCCCAACAGCCCTGGATTTTTGGTTCTTCCCTTTTAACAAGTGACCTAAGATTAGAATTGGGATTCATTAAAAATACAACACAAGCCACTGATCTATAAAGAGAAAGGGGGAGGGGTCTGATCAGCTCATTGAGTAACAGCAATGGGTAAGAGGGAATTCTCTGTTTGATGTGTGAGTCTAAGCCTGGGAACAGCCAGAGGCTGAATATGCTACTTATACTATTGAGGCTGTGTCGAGATTGTCCTAAATAATCCCACAATTGCACTGTTTGTCAACTGATACCATATTTTCCACAAATCCTTTTTTATCACTAATAATCTTTACATTGATTTTTGCTATAAATTGAGGCAAATCCTATAAATAACATTGATGAAAGAAGGATGCAGATAGAAATCTTACAAAAACAATGTCAACAAGTTAAAAAGAAAACAAATAGCTCTTAAAGGGACAAAAAAGTTAAAAAAAGAAGTTATTATTGCACTGCTGATTAGATTTAACTGTGTGTTTGGCTCACCAGATGTATTCAGCAAGGAGGACAAGAGGTATATATGCATAGCAACCAATCACAGGAAGCAAAGGATACCAAGAGAATGAAATTAATGTGATAATAGTAATACATTGAAAAATCTCTTAGAATTCCATGCATTGTCTGAACCATCAAGGTTTAATTTTGAATTTCATATTCCTTTAAGATTTTGTGCACACTTAGCTCAAACTTGAATAAACGTTATCAAATCCTAATTGCATAAAATGTTTAACCCTTCCATGCAGTTAGGACCTTCCATGTTGTCTTGATTGCGCTGGGCTTTAGCGCCGTTAGGACGGCATGGAAGGTCGTAGCCATTTGGCTGTCCTGAAACCATAGTCACTTGCCAAATGGGATCACTGGCTGGAAGGCATGCAAATTGAAATCACATTATCGAGCATGCAATCGCGAGATTTCAATGATGGGATCGGGTCGGGGGGGTGTCCCAATGACGCAAGGCCCACCTCCAGACCGTGATCCCATTCACTTAGCGCCGTTGGTTTCAGTATAGCCAAACGACTAGGACGTTCCTTGCTGTCCTAAAACATATTGGACCAAGAGGGCTGGTGTGAGATATCTTTATTTCTCTTTTCCTTTTTTAGTATTTGCATCATTATATCTCAGCACCGATATTATTATATATCTAAGGTCCTATAATTTAAAAGACCTGAGCAAAGTATTTTTTGATGATTATCTAATCGCGCTATAACCCAGCAAAGTTAGGACGGCATGGAACGTCCTTATGTCGGGAAGAGGTTAAAGGAATTTACTTCATTCCTTTGGTATCCTTTGTTGAAAAGTAAATCTAGATAGACTGATAGGAGCTTAGGAGCATGCATGTGTCTTTAGCAGTGTATGGAAGCCGTGTTTGCTACTATGTATAACATTGCTTCCACATTGCTGCAAACACTGCTGCCAAATGGCTAATGACACGTGCACACTCCAGACCTAGGATTAATCTTTGACAAATAATACCAATAGAACTAAGTCACATTGTTTAATCATTGTTTAAAATTGCATGCTCTAGCCTATCCATTTAAATTTAATTTTGACTTTACTGTCCCTTTAAAGTCAGAACAGCAATGCACTGCTGGGAGCTATCTGGTGAGCCAATGAGAATAGGCATGTGTGTAGCCACAAATTACCAGATAGGTCCCAGTAGTACATTGTTGCTCCTGAGCCTACCTAGGTATGCTTTTCAAATTAGGATACCCAGAGCAGTGTTTCTCACTACCAGTAATTAGGGCACACTAACAGGACAGGTTTTCAGGATATGAGAACTAGAGCATACATAAAATAATCAGCTGATCAGTAACCATGGTATTTAACCTGCTTTCACCCAAGGTTAACCATGATTACTGATCAGTTGATTATTTCAACAGCATTTTAGTTCAGATATCCTGAAAATCAGGCCTATTAGTGTTCCCTGAGTACTGAATTGAGAAACACTGACCAAGAGAACAAAGACAATTTGTTATAAGAAATACATTACATGCATAAAATTGCATACTCTACAATTATGGCTGTCATATCCTTTTAATGTGTTAACCCCTCTGAAGTAGAAACACTAACAGTGGAAAGGGGGCATTTGTGTAAAAATGAAATATTATAAGAAAATAGAGCTACTGTTCTGATACACAGATTTACAAGACAGTAAGAAATAAACAAACATTAAAGCAAATACAGAGACTAGGGCTCCCCAGTAGACATGTGCATGGCGAAAAAATTCGGTTTGGATCGATTCGGATTTTTTCGAATATCGGTTCGGAGCGATTCGAATTCGGAAAAATTAGAATCAATTCGGTTCGTATTCATTCGGATTCGAATAAATTCGGTTCGGATTTGTTTCAGATTCATTCGGATTCGAATAAATTCGGCTGGATTCGGTTCGGCTCGGAAATTCGGAATTTCGGAAAGTGTTAGGTGGGATTAGACTAGTATTATGTACTAAATTCGGCTGGATTCGGTTTGATTCGGTTCGGTTCGGAATTTCAGTAAGTGTTAGGTGGGATTAGACTTATACTGTACAATAGTAGTGTAATCCATGGCCATCCGAATTTACCAAATAAATCCGAAGTAATTCGGATTTATTCGGTAAATTCGGCAGTATTTTAATTCGGAAATTCGGTTCGTTCCGAATCGCCAAATTTGCCGAATTTTCCGAATTTCTGAATCGATCCGAAACGAATCGCACATATCTACTCCCCAGCCTAAAGAGCATACAGTACACACTTCCTTATAATATATATATATATATATACCACTTGTAATATAAACACACTGCAGGGATATAGGCAAATATGTAGATTCAATAACAGCCAATAGTGTTGGCATCTACTGACAGGTTAGTGCAATTGCCAGGAAGGAATATTTAGGTTTTCTGGACTCTGAAGAGCTACCTGCTTGTAGAATAATATTAGATACTGCAGACAACTACAAACATAGCAAGATAAAAGTTATCCACAATGTTAAATCCTCTGTATACGGAACTGATGTTTCCTACAATATATGATTGTTATAATTCATTAAAGGGACATAAAACCCTAAGTGTTTATGTCACAATTCAGAGTGTGCAATAAAAAAAATATGTTCCAATTTAAATCTAGTATCACATTTTAATTTGTTCTCTTTGTATTCGTGGGACGGAAAAAAAGCAGGTAGGAAGGCTCAGGAGTGTGCCCATGTTTGGAGCATTTTTATAGCAGCTGTTTTGCAAGAATGTTGTAGATTGTGCAAACACTGCTGCCATCTAGTGCTCAAAAGTAGTTTTGCAAAACTGTTGCCATATAGCCCTTCAGAGTCGTGCATACTAATTATCAATATATTCTCTACAACAAATAATACAATGAGAACAAAGCAAATTTGACAATAGGAGTAATATTAAACATTATTTTAATTGTATCCTCTATATGAATCATGAGAAAAATTGTGTTTCATGTCCCTTTAAAAATATCTCATTTTCTAATTGCCTGAGTGTCTTACTGCAATGGTGTCAGTTGGCAAACCCACAATATCACCTTTAGATCTACAGTGTACAGGGAATTGGCAAGGCTTCTAGAATATGTTATCAGATATTATGTCCTTGAAACACTTCAGCAGAAAATTGTGGAGCTTGTAATGACAAGGATCAGAGATATGTGTATATTAGTTATATGCAAAATCACAACAGAATTGCTTGTATTTTGTATATTATTTATTCAAATACGTATCACATATTTAAGAGTTAGTAGTAAGTATTAAAGGGACAGTCTAGTCCAAATTAAACTTTCAGATAGGGCATGCAATTTTAAACAACTTTCCAATTTACTTTTAGCATCAATTGTGTTTTGTTCTCTTGGTATTCTTTGTTGAATACTACACCTAGGTAGGCTCATATTCTAATTTCTAAGCCCCTGAAGCAACCTCTTATCTCAGTTGATTTTGACAGTTTTTTTTCACAGCTAGGCACTGCTAGTTCATGTATTTCATATTAAATAACATTGTGCTCACTCCGGTGGAGTTACTTAGGAGTCAGCACTGATTCGCTAAAATGCAAGTCTGTCAAAAGAACTGAGATAAGGTGCAGTCTGCAGAGGCTTAGATACAAGGTAATCATAGAGGTAAAAAGTGTATTATTATAACTGTGTTGGTTATGCAAAACTGGGGAATGGGTATTAAAGGGATTATCTATCTTTTTAAACAAAACAATTTCTGAAGTAGACTGTCCCTTTTAAAACAACAACTTTACAATATACATTCATTATTTATTTTTTTCCATTTTCATGTATTATTTTTAATTCTCAGAGCTAGAAAAGCACAATCCTGACTTCTCAAGGCTAACCCTTCTACATATCTTTTCCTAAGGGACTTTAATTGATAACTACTGAAAACAAAGTACTTTATATTAACATAATGACTATAGCTAGGCTTGTTGTCTACAGACTCAAATCTGAATTGGCTCTTCCAAATAAGACAAGTGGTGGTTGGAGTTTGGCTATTGGAAACATCTGCAACAAACAAGATGTGCTTTTTTTTTAATGTATGACACAACAGGATTTAAAGTTTTAATTATTCTGAAATGAAATAATGCACTTTAAAGCATAAAACCTTGTAAATCAGTTTGTACTGTCTTGTCAGCTTGAAGGAAGCTATAGCTCCTGCACAGCATTAACAGCAATGCAAACTGTTGGAATTGGGGTTGATGGTCACTTCTGGTTGGCTGTAACACCTGCTGCACATTAGAAAGAAAAAAAAAAAAACGAGGGGTGGATTGCTATCTGCAGTTAGACATCTAGTACATTTGTGAGTTCAATTGCTTTACAAGGATGCCTTCCTTGTTGAGTCTAAAAAGCTAGAAGTTGTGGTTCTCTTTGACTTTGATGTTGATAGACGATACAGATGGGTGCTTATGTTACCTTGCTGAGTTTGGTTAGGTACAACTAATTAATTAACAAATATGGGACTATATCCAATGCCTGGTTTTCTGTACAAATAATAAATGTCATAATGTAATAGAGCATTATATAATTGTAGTATTGTTTGCACAGTACTGTGTGTTTAACACCTGCAAATTCAGCTCAGCAAGTGGAAATGCACTGCAAATCCTAAGCTGAACATGTTACTGGCAGTGGCAGCTACACACATATGATGCCTCTAATTGGCTTGTTGCCTGTGTTTAGCTCCAGATCTGTAGTGCATTACCAGATCAGAGCTGTTTTTTAACCCTGTGTTAAAGGGACACTAAACCCAAAATTTTTCTTTCATGATTGAAGTAGAGAATACAGTTATAAACAACATTCCAATTTACTTATATTATCTAATTTTCTTCATTCTATATATATCCTTTGTTGAAGAAATTGCAATGCACATGGATGAGCCAATCACGAGGCATCTATGAGCAGCAACCAATCAGCAGCTACTGAGCCTATCTAGATATGCTTTTCAGCAAAGTATATCAAGAGAACGAAGCAAGTTAGATAATAGAAGTAAATTAGAAAGTTGTTTAAAATTGCATGCTCCTTCTAAATAATGAAAGAAAAAAAATTGGGTTTCATGTCCCTTTAAACACATGGTTATTTCTTATTGCTCGAGCAATAGTCTAGAGTGACTAACATCTGCATGTCCGATAACACAGGTGCGCTAAATCTCTTACATAATAATGTTCTATGGGGGCGCACTGTAAAAATCATGTTATATATCACTCGAGCACTAAGCCAATGGTGAGCAAGTAGTTCTTCATGAAGCTTTGTGCTATACTCTTATTAATAATGGTTTGCTTCAGGTGTTAAAAAGCACTACATTTTACAGCACAACACTTAAAGGGACACTGAACCCAAATTTTTTCTTTTGTGATTCAGATAGAGCATGCAATTTTAAGCAACTTTCTAAGTTACTCCTATTATCCATTTTTCTTTGTTCTCTTGATATCTTTATTTGAAAAAGGAGGCACCTAAGTTTTTTTGGTTTAGAACTCTGGACAGCACTTTTTTTATTGGTGGATGAATTTATCCACCAATCAGCAAGAACAACCCAGGTTGTTCACCAAAAATGGGTTGGCGTCTAAACTTACATTCTTGCATTTCAAATAAAGATATCAAGAGAATGAAGAAAATTTGATAATAGGAGTAAATTAGAAAGTTGCTTAAAATGTCATGCTCTATCTGAATCACAAAAGAAAAAAATTGGGTTCTGTGTCCCTTTAACTCACCCCTTGTAATACAAGCGCAATGAGCGCTAATAGCTCTCGCTGCGCTATCCATTACAAGTATATAACACAATAAAAATGTTTTGCTCACGTATACATGCTTTGTATCAAATATTTAATCATCCAGCACTACAGAACTTTGCATTATTCTCTGCATGTTCTAAATGAATGTCTTTTTTCCATGTACAAATAAATTGCTACAGCTATTACAGCCTTGTTTGAAATCCTACTCAGATTAATTCCTATTTGTACACTATTCCGATTATTCCAGGGATTGTGTAACCATTGCAGTGTGTACATATAAGAGGCAACATCTGTTTTTTCACATCATTTTTTTAAATGTTATTCTGTCTCAATATGTAACCCAAATTAAAGACACAGTGTCTTTTAACATAGCAACATATTGTCACATTTCACAGTGAATGTAGGTCCCCTAGCCCATAGATCTCTGTGATAGCCAAGTGTAGGATCCATCCAAGATAATTACCAACATAACTTAAAGTTGTCAGTGTGAGAGTAATTACAGCAAATAAAAATAAAGTCTTCAATATTTATTAACCAAGATAAATAATGATTTTGTTAATAAAAATAAACATTGTTAACCTTAGTAGAAACGAATCCTCCCTCTCTAAAAAGTAATAGGAACAAATACTCGTTGCAATTATCGAACAGTGTCCATTTCTGGGAATACAAATATCATTCTCACCTCTGCAGTCCCCACCTCCTGTTTCCCATCCTCCTACCCATCTAAATTGTAAGTTCTCACGGGAACAGGGCCCTCAATTCCCCCTGTATTTGTCTGTAAAATGTTGTCTTTTATTGTATTGTTTCACCGTTGTACTTTCTTTGTACCTATGGACAGCGCTGTGGAATCTGTTGGCGCTTTATAAATAAAGAATAATAATAAATTTAGGTTAAATTTAAATGGACAGTAAACACTTTATAATTACAATACATTCTGTTGTTCTGCTAAAGAATAACATATCAGCCAATTCTTAAAGGGACATAAAATCCCAAATTTTGTGTTTCATGTCCTTTTAAGTACATTGTACAATTCTACATCTAGCATGAGAAATCGGTTAGCAAATCAGCTCTATCCCATACCATAGGAATTGAAAAGGCATTTTCTTACGGGGAAATTCCTTGTGAATGTAAGTGACTACCTTCAAAATTGAAATATAAGGTGAAAAAAATACTTTGTGTGCCAAATATGAATGCAAATACTTTGCTAAATTTGACTAAAAGCAAACACACAAAGGTAAAGATTACTTTGTAATTTCTATAAGAGAATTTGCAGAAATCACAATCTTGAAAATTAAATACTTTCTTAACGATGCTTTTTTGTGTTCAGGGAGTTTTAAGATCAGTACTGGTTCAACAGATTTGTGAACAAGGTCGCATTGACCAGGTTAAGCATTAGTTAATAATTACAGTTCTATATAAAAATCCTTCCCACGTGCTTTTATTGTCTTCTGTTCAGGACTGAGAACTTGGCACTTTAAATAATTCCTTCATCATCTCATAAAATCCAGTTTCTTGACCCGCTTTGCAAACATTATTTCAGACTCCTTGCAATGATTTTCTTTTTTTTTAATGCGAATGTAATAAGATATAGTTATTGTTTTAAATAAACTGGTACATTAATCTTCAGCAGGTCTATTTCAATATACAAACAAGTACTGGTAACTATGTGTGGGTTGGGGAAAAATGTGAATTAAATAAAATGAATGATACAGATGTGACTCATTGTGTGGAGTAGTGAAGTCTCCAGTTATGGTTTAAGGATACAAATGAGTCATTTAAGATTGACTAAGCTATGTTCTTGGCTGGAATAGGTACTGTCCTATAAAAATAAGAGCAATGGGCTTGTGTTTACAAACATATATGTTTTTATCTGTAGTACACATATCTGAGGACAGAGACCACACTTTACCAGTAATAGGACCAGTAGAATATCATAATAAAAAATGCATAATTAAGGGACAATTCAAAAGCACTTAGTTTGAATTTTCAATAAGTAGTATATATATATATATATATATATATATTATTTTTTAAATGTCAGTTAGTTAATTTTCCTTCCTAATGCATCATATGACAGACATCAGCCAATCAGAAAATCCATATACATTTAGCCTATTAATTTTGCACATGCTCAGTAGGCGCTGGTGCCTCAGAAAGTGTGCATATAAAAAGACTGTGCACATTTTAGATAGTGGAAGTGAATTGGAAAGTTGAAATGTGCTCTATCTGAATCATGAAAGTTTAATTTTGACTTGAATTTAAGCATGTGATAATGTTTAGTCTACTACAAAATTGTTATTGTTTAAAAATATAGATAATCCCTTTATTACCCATTCCCCAGCTTTGCACAGCCAACATGGTTATATTAATATACTTTTTACCTCTGTTCATTACCTTGTATCTAAGCCTCTTCTGACATCCCCCTTATCACATGGCAATTTATTTATTATCTATTGACTTGTATTTTAGCCAGTTAGGGCTGTGTCATCCACAACTCATGGGCGTGAGCACAATGTTATCTATATGGACCACATGGAATAATAAAAAAATGTGATAAGAGTAGTGGCTTAGAAACAGGCAGAAATTTAGAGGTTTAAATTTTATAAAGTATATTAATTTAACAATGTTGGTTGTGCAAAGCTGGGGAATGGGTGGTAAAGGCGTTGTCAATCTTTTTAGAAAATAACAATTTTGGTGTAGACTGTCCCTTTAAATGGATTGGATAGAGCTACTGATTAACAATTTTGCAAAGTTTTTAGTGGTATCCTTTGGTAAATAGTAATCCTAGGTAATCTCAGAAGCAGCAATCCTAGGTAATCTGGCAGCAGTTTTTGCAACAATGTTTATAGCAATGTTATACACAGTTGCAAACACTGCTGCCAAAGTTAAAGACATGTGCATGCACCTAAGCTCTTATTAGCATACCTAGGTTCTCTTATATTCTTTGTTGAAAAGCATTCCTAGGTAGGCTTAGAAAGTGGGAGCTAGCTGACGATTGGTGGCTGCACATATATACCTCTTGTCATTGGCTTTCCAATGTGTTCAGCTAGCTCACAGTAGTGCATTGCCACTCATTCCACAAAGGATACCAAAAGAACAAAACAAATTTGCTAAGAGAAGTTAATTGGAAAGTTAACATTGCATGCACTATCTGAATCATGAGATTTAATTTTGACTTTACTGCCCCTTTAAAGGGACAGTATACACCGATTGCCTATGATGCAAATGATCACTGTGATCCTCTTGCATATAATGATATTTTCTGTCAATGTATGGTTTTCTATCTGTGCTTCTATATTTAATAAGTGACAATTAGAGCTATAGATTCACATTACAAGTGGAAAGTAAACTTGATCGCTCATATGCAATTTAGTTTATCGTGCGTCGAGTTATCGCAACTTCAGAGCTCTGTTTAACTGTTACGCTCAAATAATAAATGTCACAAAAAACATCAAAAATACATTTAACAGTACAGTTACACTGTGTGATAAAAAAAATTCAAAAAAAGTACTGCAATAAAAAGTTATAAGGGTTGATGTGCATATACTGTGTATATATATATATATATATATATATATATATATATGTGTGTGTGTGCGTCAGATTGAGATCGTGGGATCATATGTTACGTCACAAATTTCAACATTTGCCAACATTTGCCAATCTTGAAGCTTTGATAACTACGGCGGATCAATCTCAAGACATTTATGACGTGGAATTCCAGCGTATTTTCAGTTGACGCTTTGATAAATAGGCCCCTATATCTATATTTTACATTGTGTTAATAGATTTTTTTAATAATGTATATAATATTTTATTCATATTTTATATGTAATATTTCAATAACGTGATGCGCAAAATGCATATTTTACATTGCTATGATTTTCATATAGTAAATAATGTACTTTTTATTATTAAATATATATTTCTACATATATCTGATACTGTTCATGTAAAATACATATGTATACCTATATGACTATAGGAATTAGATATGCAGGTATAGGTATATACACACATATATAGAAGTATGCATTTAAAGGGACATTAAACAATTTGAGATGGTAATATAAAATGATAAATCGCATGTATAAAAAAAATCTGCAATATACATGTATTATTTATTTTTCCTGAAATTCCATTGTGAGCTTTTCAGTTCCCGTTAGAAATGGAAGTGCAGAACACTGTTACATTCCACAGAGCCATTGGCTGCACACTCTAAGTATTGTGTTTTACTGTTGATTTACTGTACATATTTCACATTCCAATGTTATTCACTTGCAGGATAATGTTCTTTCTATTCTTAAAGGGACAATAAACACTAAATAAATGCTAGATAGAATTAGAAGCATTAAAGAAAAGATTAATCTGAGAACAACATGTTGATGTATTTTTTAAAGTTTCATTAGCTTGACAAAATAAGTGTAAAGTTTTAGTGTCTATAAAACAATGGGAGCAGCCATGTTGTAACTTAGGTTACCTTCTCTGCTGTGACCAATTAGGGACAATTATAAATAGGCCATTAGAGTGTGCAGCCAATGGCTCTGTGGAATGTAACAGTGTTCTGCACTTCCATTTCTAACGGGAACTGAAAAGCTCACAATGGAATTTCAGGAAAAATAAATAATACATGTATATTGCAGATTTTTTTTATACATGCGATTTATCATTTTATATTACCATCTCAAATTGTTTAATGTCCCTTTAAATGCATACTTCTATATATGTGTGTATATACCTATACCTGCATATCTAATTCCTATAGTCATATAGGTATACATATGTATTTTACATGAACAGTATCAAATATATATAGAAATATATATTTAATAATAAAAAGTACAGAATTTACTATGTGAAAATCATAGCAATGTCAAATATGCATTTTGCGCATCACGTTATTGAAATATTACATATAAAATATGAATAAAATATTATATACATTATTAAAAAATCTATTAACACAATGTAAAATATAGATATAGGGGCCTATTTATCAAAGCGTCAACTGAAAATACGCTGGAATTCCGCTTCATAATTGTCTTGAGATTGATCCACCGTAGTTATCAAAGCGTCAAGATCGGCAAATGTTGAAATTCGTGACGTAACATATGATCCCACGATCTCAATCTGACGCAGATCGATGTGAGTTGAAAACCTGTGTATTTCGAGCGGAATCGTGTTCATTCGCCCTCCTAATCAACATTATTTGAAGCTCTCACAAAGTTATCAAAAATTTTACATTTACGCTCACGTCTTTTCCAACTCAACGTTCCTAGTTTTCAATTCACCACCCTTGAGGTAGCGGATGCCCTAGAAGTCAATGGGAGTCTGAAAACACAGAAAGCTTATGTTCGATGCTGCAAGATAATCAAGTTTATTACATAATAAAAGTAAATTAGAAACTTTATTAAAATTATATACCCTTTCTAAATCAAACAATATTATTGCTCCACATTTGGTGCACTAGTAGATATAGAGATAAAAATGAAAAATGCATTACTACTTATGGATTATGCTACAACTTTGTCTCTCATTACAAAGCAAGGGGACAATATTATTTCTACATATTTGGTGCAATGTTTTGCCCCAAACTTGTTGCACTAATAGATATAACGATATAAATAAAATAAATATTCAACATAATATAGCTAACTTCCTTTTTATTTGTTTGAAAAATCTATGTGCACCATGTTTAAGCCATGTAATACAAGTCACACTCTCCACTTCGCGCCATATTTGACGCAACACTTTTCGCACCAATTATGATGTAAACTCCTTAATACCCCACACACTAGTGAATTTTTCCACCACTTTTGATTGGAATATGCATAATCACATGATTTATTACATCAGCCAATCGGATTCAAATACACTTTATAAACTATCGCTAACAAATCAAAATGCTCGATACTTGTGTCATTGAGCACTCATCAGAACTTGTAAGTGCCATTTATGACATCTGCCAATCGGATTCAAATACACATTATAAACTATCACTAACAAATCAAATTGCTCGATACTTGTGTCATTGAGCACTCATCAGAACTTGTAAGTGCCATTTGTTACATTGTGTATTACACTTTGAAAGTACGTATATGGGAAATTAGTATTAAAGATAAACATTGATGCTGACATTAGGACACACAGTGTAATATTTTAGACAAGGATTTTAAAATTTGAATTGATGTTTAATTCAATATAATCTTAAGCTTATAGCTCAAATGGATAGCCCACCTAACATTAAACTGTCATGATTCAGATACAGCAGACATTAAAATCACCTCTTTACTGGCATGCTATTGTCAGTGTATTTCTTCCTTCTCTTGAATTTCTTTTTTAGTAAGAAATGTCATTTTTTTATGCCAGCTCATTTTATAACACCTGAGAAGGGGTGGATTTTAATAATAGATCGCAATCAGGAGGGGTTAGACAGGTGCAGATAGAAAACTGGCCCAGCTCTTAAAGGGACAGGAAACCCCAAAATATTCTTTCATGATTTGGATAGAACATACAATTTTAAACAACTTTCCAGTTTCCTTCTATTATCAAATTTGTATCATTCTCTTTTTATCCTTTGCTGAAGGAACAGCATTGAACTACTGGCAGCTAGCTGAACACATCTATTTAGCCAATCACAAGAGACAAATGTGTGCAGGCACCAATTAGCAGCTAGCTCCCACTAGTAAAGGATATGTGCGTATTCTTTTCCAACAAGGGATACCAAGAGAACAAAGCACATTTGAAAATAGAAGTGAATTTTAAAGTGTTTTAAAATTAGATGCTCTATCTGAATCATGCAACTTACATTTTTACTTTCCTATCCCTCTAAAATATCCATTGATTGCAAATAAATACATATGATACTCTGATTGCATGTTATATTTGCAATTACTCCTGCTCAGAATAATAATACATTTACAATATATACATATAGTGGTATAAATAAACACAGAGATATGACAGACAACATTGTTTAGAACAAAAAAAGGAACTTAGGGATATGTAAATATGTTTGCAAAAGATTTCTGACATAACACACACACACACACACATATATATATATATATATATATATATATATATATATATATACATACAAGTATGTGCAAGGATATATGTACACATTCTAGCATTAATAATAATTTAAAAAATAAATAGAAAATATGACTCCTAGAAATACAAATACACATTAATTTCTGTGAAAGTATCATATAACAAATTAATATGAAAATAACGTTCAATGAGATATTGTTTGTTGAGGTATAAATGTAGCTATTTCTTGGACATTAACAGATGAAAAATAAAAAGATTAGCTTTAGATAAATGTGGTTGTTCATGGACAGTAATGAAATGGTATAAATAAATTTGGGAAAAATCTGAAGAACCGCAACATCGATGACTGTTAGTTAACACCAGTCCGATGCTCTTCGCACCGTACTTGAAGCGCATGTTTTTGACTGCTTTTTTGATAACTAAGGAGATCGTATTCAGGTCCGCGTCAACGATGTCTGGCGAGCGTATTGACACCGGCGAATGCAACATAGTTGACGCTTTGATAAATAGGCCCCATATTCTAAGGATTATTTAAAGTATTTTACAGTATGTTTATTAAAACGTAACTTTTTTTTTATACAATATTTATATTTTATAAAATGTTTAACTATGTATTTACTGTAAATATTTCACATTACAATGTTCTTTTTCTATATGTTTTTTTTCTTTATGTTATTTATATTTTTAAATAGATATTCGTATATATATCTGTATATATCTATATCTATATATAATCATCTATATATAGGTTTATATGTATATATTTTACAAAAATAATCAATTAATATATATATAAAAATAGGTATTTATGAATAAATAGATCATATTCTGCTATGTGAAGAACATTGGAATTTGAAATATTAATATTTCATGTCGGGTTAGCCCACTTGGTTCAACGTGAGTAGGGTGTTTTCTTTCCACGTTTCATGCTCCATTGAAGTCTATGGAGGAATACGTTAACGTGATCACAATATTGTAAGTTCAGCTTTCTTTTTGCGCTTGTGTGAAAACTTTTTACTTTCAATTTGTAATATGCATGGCATCCGACACAGGCAAAAAAATTCTAGCGGAGTTAGCATGCGAGCGACCGATCCACTCATTATCTGGCCATAGTGCTTTGCTAATGTTTTAGTTAATACATTATATTACAAAATCAAGTACAGTGAGCACCTTGTAATTACTTACTTTTCTCCTACATTGGTGTGTCCGGTCCACGGCTTCATCCTTACTTGTGGGATATTCTCTTCCCCTACAGGAAGTGGCAAAGAGAACACACAGCAGAGCTGTCCATATAGCTCCCCTTAGGCTCCGCCCCCCCAGTCATTCTCTTTGCCGCTCTAACTAGTAGCACCTCCACGGAGGTGGTGAAGAGTATGTGGTGTTTAGTTGTAGTTTTTTATTTCTTCTATCAAGAGTTTGTTATTTTAAAATAGTGCTGGCTTGTACTATTTACTCTGCAGCAGAAAGTGATGAAGATTTCTGCTAAGAGGAATATGATTTTAGCACCAGTAACTAAAATCCATTGCTGTTCCCACACAGGACTGTTGAAACCAGAGAACATCAGTTGGGGGGAACAGTTTGCAGGCTTATCTGCTTCAGGTATGATCAGTCATTTTTCTAACAAGACCATGTAATGCTAGAAGACTGTCAGAAAATCCCTCTGGGATATGTAAGCCATTTTCCTTACAGTATAAATAGATGGCTTATATTAAGGGCTCTATGCTGGTTGACACTAATTGTGGGCTTTATTGATTGCTTTTAAGCATATTTTTGGCAATAAATAAGGTGTTTTTTTCAAACTTAAAACACTTTTGGGGTTTAATTTGCGCCTGGCACTTGGTTAGACACCTATTCTAGTCAGAAAGGCCCCTCCACTCTGAAATGAAGAGGAAGGAAGCCTCATTTTCAAGCCTCAATTGTGCAGCATTTTTTGACTAGGCAGTTCATGCAGTTTCATGTGGGGAGTCCAGAGGCTCAGAAAAGGACTCCAGACAGGTTTATTTGCTACCAAATTTATCCCTTAGGAAGTAAAGGTTACAGTGGAAGCTGTAGCAGGGGACTGTACTGTGTTAACCTGTTAATAACTGTTATTAGCTCCGTTTTGGGCACTGAGGGGTTAATTGGTCTGAAAATTTGTGTGCAATCTTTTCAATGCATTAAGACACTGTGGTGAAAATTTCATTAAAATCGGATGTGTATTTAATGGTTTTTTGATGTTTCAATAATAAAGTGTGCATTTTTATTATTTAAAGAGACAGTAACGTTTTTGTAAAAAATAATTTTTATTGCATTGAAGTTCTGTTAAAGTTTGTCAAACATGTCTGATCCTTCAGATAGCCTATGTTCTGTATGTTCAAAGTCCAAGATGGTTCCCCCATTAAATTTATGTGTGAAGTGTGCCATAGCGTCCAAGCAGCTTAAGGACCATTCTTTCACACTTAAAGATATAGCCCAAGATGATTCTTTAGCTGAAGGTAGTGGAGATAGCTCGCTATCCTCTCCTTCTGTGTCAATACCAGCTATGCCCGCGCTAGCGTTTCCCAGTACATCTAGCGCACCAATGATGATTACCATGCAACAGTTAGCGACAGTAATGGATAACTCTCTTTCAGCATTTTTATCTAAACTGCCAGCCTTTACTAGGAAGCGTGATTGCTCCGTTTTTAAATACAGAGAATGAGCAAGCAGACGCAGAGAGTAATTTATCTGTAGTGCCCTCACATCAATCTGATTTGGCGGTGAGGGAGGGCCTGTCTGAGGGAGAAATTTCTGACACAGAGAAAGTTTCTCAGCAGGCAGAGCCTGATGCCATAGTATTTAAATTTAAGCTAGAACACCTCCGCGCCCTACTTAAGGAGGTCCTCGCTACACTTGATGATTGTGAACCTTTGGTGGTTCCAGAAAAATTGTGTAAAATGGACAGATTCTTTGAGGTCCCAGTACACACTGATGCGTTTCCGATACGCAAGAGGGTGGCGGATATAGTGACTAGGGAATGGGAGAGACCAGGTGTACCTTTTGTTCCCCCCCTATATTTAAGAAAATGTTCCCCATTGTTTACCCCAGAAAGGACGCGTGGCAGAAGGTCCCTAAGGTTGAGGGAGCAGTTTCAACACTAGCTAAACGCACGACTATACCAATAGAAGATAGTTGCGTTTTCAAAGATCCTATGGATAAAAAATTAGAAGGTTTGCTTAAGAAAATTTTTGTTCAACAAGGTTTTCTTCTTCAACCAATTTCTTGCATTATTCCTGTAACCACGGCAGCGTCTTTTTGGTTTGAGTAATTAGAAAACTCGCTCCAGAAGGAGACTTCTTATGATGAAGTCATGGACAGAATTCACGCTCTGAAGCTGGCTAATGCCTTCATTACAGATGCCGCTTTTCAGTTAGCTAAATTGGCGGCGAAAAATTCAAGTTTTGCAATCATGGCGCGCAGAGCGCTTTAGCTAAAATCTTGGTCGGCGGATGTGTCGTCCAAAACAAAATTGTTTAACATTCCTTTCAAGGGTAAGACCCTATTCGGGCCAGAGTTGAAAGAAATTATTTCGGATATCACTGGGGGAAAGGGCCATGCCCTCCCACAAGATAGGCCTTTCAAGACTAAAAACAAGTCTAATTTTCGTTCCTTTCGCAATTTCAGGAACGGACCAGCTGCTACCTCTTCAGCCACTAAGCAGGAGGGTAATGCATCCCAGCCCAAACCAGCATGGAAAACATTGCAAGGCTGGAACAAAGGTAAACAGGCCAAGAAGCCTGCTGCTGCTACCAAGACAGCATGAAAGATTAGCCCCCGATCCGGGACCGGATCTAGTAGGGGGCAGACTTTCTCTCTTTGCTCAGGCTTGGGCAAGAGATGTTCCAGACCCCTGGGCACTAGAAATTGTCTCTCAGGGGTACCTTCTAGAATTCAAAGACTCTCCCCCAAAGGGAAGGTTCCACATGTCTCGCTTATCTTTAGACCAGATAAAGAGACAGGCATTCTTACATTGCGTAGAAGACCTTTTAAAGATGGGAGTGATACACCCAGTTCCGATGCTAGAACAAGGGAGGGGTTTTTACACAAACCTGTTTGTAGTTCCCAAAAAGGAAGGAACTTTCAGGCCAATTCTGGATTTAAAAATACTAAACAAGTTCCTCAGAGTTCCATCATTCAAAATGGAAACCATTCGGACAATTCTACCAATGATCCAGGAGGGTCAATATATGACTACCGTGGACTTAAAGGATGCGTACCTGCATATTCCTATCCACAAAGATCACCATCAGTTTCTAAGGTTCGCCTTTCTGGACAAGCATTACCAGTTTGTGGCTCTTCCCTTCGGATTGGCCACTGCTCCCAGAATTTTCACAAAGGTGCTAGGGTCCCTTTTAGCGGTACTAAGACCAAGGGGCATTGCAGTAGCACCTTATCTAGACGACATTTTAATTCTAGGGTCGTCCTTTCACAAGACAAAGGCTCATACGGACATTGTTCTAGCCTTTCTAAGGTCTCACGGGTGGAAGGTGAACATAGAAAAGAGTTCTCTGTCCCCTTCACAAGGGTTCCCTTTCTGGGTACAATAATAGACTCGGTAGAAATGAAAATTTTTCTGATGGAGGTCAGGAAGTTAAAACTTTTGAACACCTGCTGAGTTCTTCACTCCATTCCAGAACCCTCCATAGCTCAGTGCATGGAGGTAATAGGACTAATGGTTGCGGCAATGGACGTGGTTCCTTTTGCTCGAATTCATTTAAGACCATTGCAACTGTGCATGCTCAAACAATGGAATGGGGATTATGCAGATTTGTCTCCCCAAATACAAATGGACCAGATAACCAGAGACTCACTCCTCTGGTGGTTGGCTCAGGATCACCTGTCTCAGGGAACGAGTTTCCGCAGACCGAAGTGGATCATTGTCACGACCGACGCCAGCCTCTTGGGCTGGGGTGCGGTCTGGGAGTCCCTGAAAGCTCAGGGTCTATGGTCTCGGGAAGAATCTCTTCTTCTGATAAACATTTTGGAATTGAGAGCGATATTCAATGCGCTCCAGGCGTGGCCTCAACTAGCGGAGGCCAAATTCATCAGATTTCAGTCGGACAACATGACGACTGTAGCGTACATCAATCATCAGGGGGGAACAAGGAGTTCCCTGGCGATGAGGGAGGTATCCAAGATCATAAAATGGGCGGAGGATCACTCCTGCCATCTATCAGCAATTCACATCCCAGGTGTGGACAACTGGGAAGCGGATTATCTGAGTCATCACCCGGAGGTTTTTGCCCAGTTAACTCAACGATGGGGCATTCCAGATCTGGATCTGATGGCGTCACGTCAGAACTTCAAAGTTCCACAATACGGGTCAAGGTCCAGGGATCCCAAAGCGACATTAGTAGATGCCTTAGTGGCGCCTTGGTCGTTCAATCTAGCTTATGTCTTTCCACCGTTTCTTCTTCTCCCCCGGCTAGTAGCCAGGATCAAACAGGAGAAGGCTTCGGTAATTCTGATAGCTCCTGCGTGGCCACGCAGGACTTGGTATGCAGACCTGGTGAATATGTCATCGGTTCCACCATGGAAGCTACCTTTGAGGCAGGACCTTCTAACTTAAGGTCCATTCGAACATCCAAACCTAGTTTCTCTGCAACTGACTGCTTGGAGATTGAACGCTTGATTCTAGTGAAGCGTGGCTTTTCGGAATCAGTCATAGATACTCTGATCCAGGCTAGAAAGCCTGTCACCAGGAAGATTTACCATAAGATATGGCGGAAATATCTTTGCTGGTGTGAGTCCAAGGATTATTCATGGAGTAAGATTAACATTCCAAGGATACTATCCTTTCTCCAAGAAGGATTGGAGAAAGGTCTATCAGCTAGTTCTTTAAAAGGACAGATATCTGCTATTTCTTCTGCTAGAAGAGTGTCTGAATTGTCTCCTTTGCAGTGTAATTCACCTTATCTGGTGTTCCATGCAGATAAGGTTGTTTTGCGTACCAAACCTGGTTTTCTTCCAAAAGTTGTTTCTAATAAGAATATTAACCAGGAAATTATTGTTCCTTCTCTTTGTACTAATCCAGCTTCTAAGAAGGAACGACTGTTACACAATCTTGATGTGGTTCGTGCTTTAAAGTTCTATTTACAAGCAACTAAAGATTTCAGACAAACATCATCCTTGTTTGTTGTCTATTCTGGTAAGAGGAGAGGTCAAAAAGCGACTGCTACCTCTCTTTCCTTCTGGCTAAAGAGCATCATCAGATTGGCTTATGAGACTGCTGGACAGCAGCCTCCTGAACGAATTACAGCTCATTCCACCAGGGCTGTGGCTTCCACATGGGCTTTCAAGAATGAGGCTTCTGTTGAACAGATTTGTAAGGCAGTGACTTGGTCTTCACTGCATACATTCACTAAATTTTACAAATTCGATACTTTTGCTTCTTCGGAGGCTATTTTTGGGAGAAAGGTTTTACAAGCAGTGGTGCCTTCCGTTTAGGTTACCTGACTTGTTCCCTCCCTTCATCCGTGTCCTAAAGCTTTGGTATTGGTTCCCACAAGTAAGGATGAAGCCGTGGACCGGACACACCAATGTAGGAGAAAACAGAATTTATATTTACCTGATAAATTCCTTTCTCTTACGGTGTGTCCGGTCCACGGCCCACTCTGGCATTTAGTCAGGTTTAAATTTATTTTTCCAAACTACAGTCACCACTGCACCCTATAGTTCTCCTTTTTCTCCTAAACGTCGGTCGAATGACTGGGGGGGTGGAGCCTAAGGGGAGCTATATGGACAGCTCTGCTGTGTGTTCTCTTTGCCACTTCCTGTAGGGGAAGAGAATATCACACAAGTAAGGATGAAGCCGTGGACCGGACACACCGTAGGAGAAAGGAATTTATCAGGTAAATATAAATTCTGTTTTTTCTACAGTTGTCTAAAAGACAGGTATGTGGCAATGCTTATGAAGCCTGTCAAGTGTTCTTTTAGTTTTCAAGAGTGAACAATCGACAATTTTCAGTCTTAAATTACAGGAATACGGGAGAGAACAGTAATGAAAGCGTATTTTAAAGTTGTTGTAGAGCATACAATTTCAAACAACTTTCCAAATGACTTCTTTTATAAAATTTGCTGTTTTCTCTTGGTATCCTTTATTAAAGGAGCAGCAATGCACTGCTGGGAGTTAGCTGAACACGCCGGGCCCTGCTGATAAAAGCATTGTTATAATAGTAACTGTTATATTTTAAAAAGAAATCTGTATTGTGATGGAGATTGGCTGTGAAATGTTATAAAGGTTGGAGATCACTGTTTGAAGGCAATCTCGACCAAGAGTGTTTTACTATATTTTTCTAAGTGATATGATGCTTCTATCACGCTAGCGTAATGTAAAAAGCAACATCGCCACTTGCAGTGAAGGTGTAATGTAAATAATTCCTTTGCACATTATTGAATGGCAGTAAAATTATTTGTCAACTGAATATTAATCCCTTTTGTTACAATACAATAGTGAAAATAGCAAATTAATAATAAATGTATAGGAACTGGGGGATTGTGGGTATATTGTACATGTGTATACACTGTGTTATTTATATGCATTATACAGTAAAATACCATAGAAAGTAATTTTGCTATTTGAAAAATGTGTTTTTAACTTTTGACATTTTTCTTTGAAGAAGAAGATTTCATGTATGGGATATTATTATATTTTAGAAGACAGTAGCCTGGGCTTTTTCATTTTTAAAAAAGTGCGTTTTTCAGCTTTGCACTATGTAAAACATGTTTTTTGGAATTGACAGATTTTATAATATAGTATTTTAATAGTCGCTATAAGTTCACAACAATACACTGAACCTGTATTACTTCTAATACAATAAACCGTACTGTACCAAACGTATTCTGTATTTATAACATGTTTGTTACAATGTAGCCGCAATAGTAAAGCCATTCAGTACTGTGTAAACTTACTGTCATACGTTTCTAATATAATCTCACTATAACAAAGGTGTTCTTAAACTAGAAAATGTTCTGTATAGTGCAATCACAATATTAGATTTTTTTTTTAATAAAAGGTTTCATTTATACTTTAATCAAAAAGAAATAAGCATAAACCATGTTACAGCTACTTAATAACTGGAGCTGAGAGCTATTGGCCACACGTTTGCTTTTACACTGCTGTAGCTGGTGCAGAATTACATGTTGATAAGCAGAGGATATATGTGAGTAGCAGTGCACAGATTTAGCTGTGAGATGGGTTTCTGAGTATTGCATAGGGTAAAAAAAGTACCTATAGATAAAGTCCTCCAGCAGTCATCTAAAAGTGACATGAAAGTTAGAATATGCAATTATAAGAGACTTTTCAATTATCTGTTATCATATGCACTTCATTCTCTTCTTTTCCTTTCTTGAAAAACATACCTAGCAGCAATGCACTACTATTGGCTACACATATTTTTCTCTTCTTATTAGCTCAGCTAGCTCCCAGTGCATTAATGCTCTGGAGATGAATGTTGTAGCAGTCAATGCCAATATGGAAGCAACAGTGCAAGCAATAAAAATGCATAAACACATTAAAACATTTTCTTTTTTCACCTTTATGTCTCTTTAAATTACTCTACATAGAAGATTAATCAATTATTTTCTACTCTTAACACAAGCTGACAAAGTTTTTTACTTTGTGTATTTGCTGTATTTCCCTCAACATCTCTTCCAAATCCTTCTGTTCCCATCTCTGCCCCATACCAGACTATAGTCTGCCCCTTGCAGATATATTCATTCCCTGCACAGCCTAGGAGCGGTTGAGACTTCAATAATCATACTGGCACGTGGAGTTAACATTGAAAATTCCCACCTAATAAAAAGACATGTAAAAAAAAAAAATCTATGACATTTTCTCATCTTCCTTTCATCTTGTTTTAAAATGTTTCTATCACATTTTACATCATTTTTTATTTCTACATTTTGTCTAATTCACAAATATTCCATTAGTAATTAAATACAATGGATACATCTATATAACTGTAGATTTTTTTTATTCTATAACCAGTGCCCCTCTAGACTATTATTAATCATACACTTACCCCTGCAGTTGGTGCTCCAATCAGTGAGCGAATCACAAGAAGCATATTTACATAACTCAGTGAGTACCACCCTATAGAGCAAAACTAATCTGAATCAAGCTAAGCGCTCTGATACTATTTTGGAAAGAACTAGTTATTTTGGGTTGCCAGGTCCTTTTTAAATTTAGAGGTACACAACTCTAGTCCATGATATGATATCAGGAAATATAGCGTAAAATAATCTGGAAGTAAATGAATAGGTATTTATAATCATACAAGAACTATGAGGAAAGATTGTCCAAAACATATCAGTAAATCAGTTATATGGAATATATGTGTGAGCAGAAATATAATCAGTTATATGAAATATATGTGTGAGCAGAAATATCAGTTATATGGAATATATGTGTGAGCAGAAATATAATCAGTTATATGAAATATATGTGTGAGCAGAAATATAATCAGTTATATGAAATATATGTGTGAGCAGAAATATCAGTTATATGGAATATATCTGTGAGCAGAAGTATCAGTTATATGGAATATATGTGTGAGCAGAAATATAATCAGTTATATGGAATATATGTGTGAGCAGAAATATCAGTTATATGGAATATATGTGTGAGCAGAAATATAATCAGTTATATGGAATATATGTGTGAGCAGAAATATCAGTTATATGGAATATATGTGTGAGCAGAAATATAATCAGTTATATGGAATATATGTGTGAGCAGAAATATAATCAGTTATATGAAATATATGTGTGAGCAGAAATATCAGTTATATGGAATATATGTGTGAGCAGAAATATCAGTTATATGGAATATATGTGTGAGCAGAAATATCAGTTATATGGAATATATGTGTGAGCAGAAATATAATCAGTTATATGGAATATATGTGTGAGCAGAAATATAATCAATTATATGGAATATATGTGTGAGCAGAAATATAATAAGTTATATGGAATATATGTGTGAGCAGAAATATAATCAATTATATGGAATATATCTGTGAGCAGAAATATAATAAGTTATATGGAATATATGTGTTAGCAGAAATATAATATACTGTACATAAATTCTATTGATACATCAATGCTTAAAAAGACAGTATACTGTAAAATTTGTCTTCCCTTAATGTTTTTCACACATAACATGCGGGTTGTATAAAGTATGGGAAACTGCTCCTGTAGGTTTGTATATGAAATAGTTGTTTAAGCTTATTGAAACCACAACCCTTTCATATGGGCTAAATCTGCAAAGAGAGCAAACATAATTAAAATATATATTGTGTATTCATATATATACAGTTTACAGCATGGATTTAGCACTTCGTTTGCCAGTTAAGCACAGAATTGGGGTGCACTGTATCAATATATATATACACACACACAGAGAGAAGCACACTCACATGAATGAACAACCAGCTCAATACCATTGTTAGCCTGTTTTATGGTTATTTACCACCTGGGTGCAGCTTCTTTTTAGCCCAGTAATGGTTTTCACAGAGTAGAATTTACCTGTAGTATATCAGTCTGATCCCACCTAGCTTTTCTATGGCCAATATGGCAGTTTGTACATTTTCAAATGACAACTAAGGCTATTTATAAACAATAAATACTCTTCAGCAGGTAAATTGTTAATTGGCAAAACATTAAAGGGTAGAAAAATGTAAAGTACAATATCCCTTTAACTTTCATTTTAAGGATTCAATTCTATACCCAGCAATATGCATTATCTGATAATTAAAGTCAATCTGATTCTGTGTCCCATAGATAAATTAAACTTTATTTCATAGAATATTTTGTGCAGATTTGTAAATAACATCTGCAAAACTTGAACACTAACAGAACTACTAGCAAGTAACAGAACCAGGGCAATAAGTTATCTTTATTTTTAATTTAACAATTAATTGGATTTTTCTCTCTAAGCAGTAAAAAATACAAAACTTTAATTACAAATCTATCAAGTATTAAACCTAATTTTGCTTCATCAACCAAACATGGGTGTACCCAGATAATTTATATGGGCAGGTTATCAATCATTAGATGTGATGAATCCTTAGTTATACAACTACATATTTGTTTGACCTCATTGAGTAAAAGACTGGTTCAATGTAAGTCCCGGCCAATACCGCCATTAGTCCACGGCCTCAATAGAAAAACGTGTGGCGGTTGTTGCTTTAAACAGTGTCTGACGCTGTCTAGATAAGACCCTATAATAAAGTAAGTATGTAAATAGACTTTATGATGTATCACCCTTTATTTTTATAGATTAGTGAACCTGTACCAAATCATGTTATCTTTGTCTCCAAATTAAGAGGAGGAAATGCACATATGTATTTATCAGTTCACATATAGGCTTTTCATCTTCTATGTACTGTAGATATGTAACACGTTTTATAAGCAGAGAATTCTTCTCTTTAGCTTGAAATGTTTACTTTAAAAATCATTCGGCTAGATTACGAGTTGTGCGTTAGGCTTAAAAAGCAGTGTTGGACGGTCCTAACACTGCTTTTTAACGCCCGCTGGTATTAAGAGTCTTGCAGGTACAGGTGTACAACTCACTTTTTTGGCCAGACTTGGAAATACCGCAAATCCACTTACGTAAATTGTGTATCCTATTTTTTCAATGGGACTTGCATAGCACCGGTATTACAAGTCTGACAAAAAGTGAGCGGTAGACCCTCTCCTGTCAAGCCTGGTACCGTATTTTAAAGTCAGTAGTTAAGAGTTTTATGGTACAACGCCGTAGCCTAAAACTCTTAACTAAAGTGCTAAAAAGTACACTAACACCCATAAACCTAGGCCCTCCCGCATCGCAAACACTAAAATTAAATTTTTAACCCCTAATCTGCTGAACCGAACATCGCCGCCACTATAATAAATATATTAACCCCTAAACTGCCGTACTCTTGCCTCACAAACATTAGTTAAATATTATTAACCCCTAATCTGCCATCTCTAACATCGCCGACACCTATTAATTAATTCCCTAAATTAAATACAATTAAATACAATTAAATAAAATTATCTAAAGTACAAAAAAACCACACTAAATTACAGAAAATAATAAACAAATTACAAGATTTTTAAACTAATTACACCTAATCTAATCCCCCTAACAAAATAAAAAAAAAAACCAAAATAAAAAAAAGCCTTACCATACACTAAATTAAAAATAGCCCTTAAAAGGGCCTTTTGCGGGGCATTGCCCCAAAGTAATCGGCTCTCTTACCTGTAAAAAACATTACAAGTCTTCACCCAACCTGGCCGAAGTCCTCAAAGAAGTCTTCATCCAAGCCGGGTGAAGTGGTCCTCCAGACGGGCAGAAGTCTTCATCCAGACGGCATCTTCTAACTTCATACATCCGGCGCAGAGCGGGTCCATCTTCAAGACATCCGACGCCGAGCATCCTCTTCAATCGACGGCTAACACTGAATGAAGGTACCTTTAAGTGACGTCATCCAAGATGGCGTCCCTTCAATTCTGATTGGCTGATAGAATTCTATCAGCCAATCGGAATTAAGGTAGAAAAAATCCTATTGGCTGATGCAGTCAGCCAATAGGATTGAAGTTCAATCCTATTGGCTGATCCAATCAGCCAATAGAATGCAAGCTCAATCAATAATCACACATACAGTAGTCCACAAAAGTGGTTTATAGTTTTAGTGTCTATAAAACAGTGGGTGCTGCCATGTTGTAACTTTACAGTGTTCTGCACTTCCATCCAAGCTCACAATTTCAGAATGGAATTACAGGAAATGGTGACAAAATAAACAATGAAAGTATATTGCAAAGTTTTTTTTATTTATTTATATATATATACAATTTGTTAATTTATATTACCATCTCAAAGTGTTTTAATGTACCTTTAAGGGCTCAATTGTGTTTTAATATATTTAAATATGTTTTACACTGTTGTACATGTTTGTTATGTTAAAGCCTGACATCATCTAAATCCAGTGAGTGTGGCCTTTTTCCTTTTTTGTTTTACCCATAATGCACCTGCACCCTGGTCATTGTCCAATTTGTTAGTGAGAGTGCAGATCCCCACTATGTTAAATATATATATATTAGGGTTGCCACGTTTTACTAGACACTTTTGAGTTACACGTGCTGCAGGGTGTGCAGCGAGGAACATGTTTTGTGTTTCTGTATAGCACTATTTATATGCGTTATTTAAATTCCTTGCTGCACTCTCTGCAGCACGTGTAACTTATAAGTGTATATATATATATATATATATATATATATATATCTATAGACAGCAGGCAGGCCAGCACTCACGGTTAACATTTCATCCACCCAGGGTGCTTCCATGGTATTGATAGTAGTAAAGAATGGGGATGCACTCTCCAGGATTTCCAAAGTTACCTTTAATGTAACGTTTCGGGGTGTTACCCCCTTCGTCAGACAATACAAAATAACAATGTTTGTTATTTTGTATTGTCTGACGAAGGGGGTAACACCCCGAAACGTTACATTAAAGGTAACTTTGGAAATCCTGGCGAGTGCATCCCCATTCTTTACGATATATATATATATATATATATATATATATATATATATACATACACACACATTTGACCATCTCCCAGTCCATTCCCTCGTCTATTCTGACACAAAACTGTTTTCCTTAAAGGCATATAAAACTCATTTTTTTTTCCATTCATGATTCAGATAGAGCATGCAATTATATGAAACTTTCTAATTTACTCCTATTAGCAATTTTTCTTCGTTCTCCTGGTATCTTTATTTAAAAAAATCAGGAATGGAAGCATAGGAGCGAATAGTGTGCTATGTGCTACACAATGAAAGTATAGTGTTAAAATGCTTTGGTGTATATAACCATCCATTACCCTGTGCTATCGATAGTGTTCCACTTGTAAATCTAGTCCTAAATTAGCACATTAAAAATAAATGCAGGAATAAATAACAATCATAAATACCCCAAGAAGGTCAGATTTAAAATAGTATCCTTCCTTTTCACAGGTGAGTCAACGACATGAATATAGAGCGAGCTCTTTTTCTGTCATAGTAAATTATCCAGTAGGTCTCTGCGAGGCTTGTGATTGGCTAATCTTTACACAAAAATCTGAGATTGTCAGAGGGAGGTCATACGATTTTCCAAAGCTTTCAAGAGATTACAAGTAAGTTTTTAACCATTTCAGCACACAAGTAGGGTTGCCAGGTGGCCAGTATTCAACCAGACGGTCCACTATTTTAGCAGGTTGACCTATAAAATCTCTGAAAATATAATTTACTTTTTTTTTTTTTAAATAAAAAGAGAAATCATCAGCTTTATGGGTTTTATGCTGATGGTCTTGGAATTTTATGCCAAATGTCTGTTGTAAATAAACTGTTCTTGCATGTAAAGTATTACAGCTCTCATAACACTGAGCAGGAAATATAAAGCTGTTTGCAATCTACAGATAACAAAGTAAAAATCCCTTCTTATCATGCAGTGAACCACTAATGATATTAGCACTTTTCCATCTGCTCCGCTTCATGTTGTGGTGCTGCAAATAAATACACCTGACACTTCTCTCCTAATCAGCTTATATTGTGCCCTTTTCATTGCCTAAGGTTTTTTAATTTTTTAAAACAGGACTATAAGATAAAATACATAACATGATATTACATTCTTTTTTTATCTATACAGTACACCCACTGCAATAGATCTGCATACAGAATAACTGTTTTTAAAAGCTGAAGCCTTTTCACAAAATTTGCATTCCATTCAGACACCTCTTGTGTATGTGTTGAGTTAGGGACAGATATCAGTGTAGACTGTTGCAGAGTAAGTGTTTTCATATTAGCAGGATGCACAGAAGTCTCTCTGAGGGGAAAATTCTTGGAAAGTGTGCAAAATTAAAGGATTATAAAACTTTCCAAAGTACCATAACCTTCTCAGTAAAAGCATAATAAAAGTACTTAGTTTGAATTTCCAATGAGTAGTAAGTTTAGTTTTGACAAATTTTAAACATAGTTCCTTCACACTGCATCATGTGACAGCAATCAGCCAATCACAAAATTCATATATGAATACATTTTTTTTGCACAATTAGATAATGGAAGTGAATTGGAAGGTTGTTTAAAATTGTGTACTCTGAGTGTTGATTTAAAGAAAAAAACTATCATACATTTAATGCAGCAATATAAACAAAGTTGAATTAATCTACCTGTTTCATTTATTTACCCAGTCTGCACACATGGAATCCTGATGTTCTGGATTTATTGCATAACAAGTTCAATGGGCTAACTAATTTAAAAATGATGATTTGGAATGGCATTAGCAAAATAATAAAAATAATAATAATAATAAAAAATAAAACAGGTCCACAGAACTCAGGGCAGATATAAAAGATGGAAGGGGACAAAAAGTGGAAAAGAAAAATGGTTTTATGTGTTAGACCATATTATTATTCCAATATTGCTTGCATATAATTTTCTGCTTATCCCCTGCAAAGAGATTAAAGGGACATGGAACCCAATTATTTCATGATTCAGAAAATTTAAACAACCTTCTAATTTACTTCTATTATCTCATTGCTTCATTCTCTTGATATCCTTTGTTGAAAAGCATTTCTAAATAGGCTGAGTAGCTGTTGATTGGTGGATGCACATAGGTGCCTTGTGTGATTGACTCCCCCATTTGTATTGCTATTTCTTCAACAAAGGATAGCTAAAGAATGAAGCAAATTTGATAATAGAAGTAAATTGGAATGTTGCTTAAAATTGTATTCTCTGTCTGAATCATGATGGGAAAAAAATGGAGTTTCATTTCCCTTTAACTTTAGCTCCAGAGTAACGCACTAACAAGATACATGTGTGTAGCAAAAAATTACCTCAGTCTACCTAGGTATTCTTTTCAACAAAGGATACCACAAGAACAAAGTTGACAATAGAAGTAAATTGAAAAGTCTCTTAAAACTGCATGTTCTCTCTGAACCATAAAAGTTTAATTTTGATATTTATGACCCATTGGGTAAAGAATGCCAAAGAAGTATTCTCTTCTATAAAATAATAAGTTCAGCTAATGCTTGGGGGTAAAAAAAAAGAAACTCAGAAGCCCCCTAACATTTTCACCCCTCTTGTGCCCAAATAGTCTGTAAAACCTAAACAACATAACTAAGAAAGTATAAAGTATAATTATTAAGTGGCTTCACTTAAAGGGACAGTCTACACCAAAACTGCTGTTGTTTAAAAAGATAGAGAATGCCTTTACTACGCATTCTTCAACTTTGCACAACCAACATTGTTATATTTAATATACTTTATAACATCTAAACCTCTAAATATCTGTCTGTTTCTACGCCACTACAGACAGCCTCTTATCACATGCGTTTTTTATTAGCTTTTTGCAACAAGAGACTGCCAATTCATGTGTGTCATATAGATAACATTATGCTCTCTCCCATGGAGTTGTACAGGACACAGCACTAATTAGCTAAAATGCAACTCAATAGATAATATATAAATAAATAGCCATGTGATGAGGGGGCAGTCTGCAGAGACTTAGATACAAGATAATTACAGGGGTAAAAAGTATATTAATATAACCATGTTGGCTGTGCAAAACTGGGGAAAGGGTAATAAAGGGATTATCTATATTTTTAAATAATAGCAATGTTGACTTGAGTGTCCCTTTAAACATTCGGACAAGAGCAACATGATGTGCACAGGCAGCAGCCTAATTTGCCTTTGACAAATATGTCCCTAGAATATTGATGACAATAAAGGCACCAGGGCATACTGTGCACATACTGAGTATCAATAACACAAGAAAAAACAAACAGACTACAATAATTCATATGGATGCCAGCTATTTTAGTCTATCAACATTACACAGACATTAAACTCTACATGTAGCTACCCAGAAATGTTTATGGAAAAAAAAAACTTTCATTAACCCCTTAAGGACCAGTGACGTACCCTGTATGTCGTTGGCCTTTTTTTGGGACTTGATTGTTTTATAGCGTGGTCTTGCCACCAGCATTGAGACTGCTCTATTCCACAAAGCCTTCTGGAGGGAGGGCATTAATAGCGTGTTCTTGCTAGACTTGTGCTATTATGTCCTGAAAAAAACCTTAACGACCAGTGACATACAGGGTACATTGTGGTCATTAAGGGGTTAACCATCATTATTTATTTTGCCCTTTTCTACGTAAAATATCTCTGAAAGTGATTTTGCATTGCGGTGCTTAATTGCTTATATTTGCTATGCATTTAAAAAAGCAAAATTACTTTCATATCAAACTGTTTTTGATGATGTATCAGTGAATTAATTTAAATGTGCTATTATCAATACAAAGTGTTAGTTAGTAGTTTTATATGTTCCTTTCAAGGGATATACAGGTGCCAAAAGAAAATGCTATGATCTGCAGCATATAACTCTTGTGTTTAACCCCTGAAAATGGGGTTAAACACATAGTTAAAATGTATCTCCAGAGCTGAAATGCACTACTGGGACTTAGCTAAACACATCTGCTGAACTAATGACAAGAGACACATGTATGTAGTATCCTTCCAGTAGAGTGCATAGCTGCCCCTGAGCCTACCTAGGTATGCTTTTCAACAAAAGCCAGCAAGAGAACAAATTCAATTTGATACTAGACATAAATAGAAAGTTTGCTTAAAACTGCATGCTCTGTCTGATCCAAGAACATTATATTTAAATTTCATGTTTGTGAAGAAACTAACGTAGTTCTTATTCCCTCTGCACAGAACAAGTTGCCCCCTTGTGCTACTATAAAACATATAACATACTAACGCTAATGACCTGCAACGGAGACCGCAGCTCCAAAATGACTCATTGGATGAGGCTCTTCAGGAATGGATTTCATTGTCATCACCAAGGTCTCATGCGCTGGTGTGGGGTCGTTTGCTGTATTCATGGAGATCTGGAGCTTTGTCACAGAGAGAGTGCACAGTAAAACGTACACCTGTTTAATGAAGTAAGCTGCCTTATAGCCAAGGCATTAACGTGATGTCATAAACCAGCTTAGGATAACAAGGTCACTGGAAAGGGATATGTAAATACTGTCATTTGCATTGCAAACTTGTAGAGCTGTCTGCTAGAGTCATGCAAATACCTGACATAGTGAAATAGGTGATAATGGTTACTGCATTTGGGGCCAGATTACAAGTGGAGAGATAAATATCGCTTTAGTGACAGAGATATTTGCGCTCCACTGAGTAATACCAGCGCATGCTAATGTGCGCTGGTATTACAAGTTGTCAGCAGTGCGAAAACAAGCTGGGATGCATTACACTTACTAGAGCACGCTTTTCATAGGCTCCAATCGTTCTGATGCTGTCAGAGATGGCACAGAACCTAAGCGCAGTGAAGGGGGTAAGTTGCGCAGCGATGGCAGCAAATATAATTGTATATGTATATGCTTATATACATATATATGTATGTGTTAATATGTATATACACATATATTAACTGGGAACACAATGTAAAGGCACTTTCATTGCCGTTTTTATTTTACTAACACCCCACTCCCGCCAAGTTTACCCCCAAAATACTGCTTTTTATCTTTATTTTTTAATAAAATACATTACACTGTATTTTGGAGGCATTTGGGGCACATTTATAAAATTAACCAGAATCTGAATCAGAATCTGATCTCTGGTTAATTTTATAAGTGCTAATTGCTACTGTGAGCTTGTGGTAGCAATAACCAGCCACTTGTAATTGCTGGTTAATTATTGCGTGCCCGCATACAGGCAAATTTGCCCATTTGCAGGAGCGTGATCATTTAGAGCTCCACTTGTAATCTAGCCCTTAATTGGCTAGTGTGCTTATTCATTTATCTAGCATATTTTAACACAATATAAATACATTCAAATAAAGAGTTACACTCATATATACACTATCTAAAAAATAAGGTAGTATTTGTGTTTTATTTTATTAAAAAAAGTGGGGGCTTTTTGGTTACTGATGCTATGAGGGTTCTGTAACGTCCCAGCAACTAAAGGCTTTCCTTAAAGAAACACTTTTCCGGATTTGGGCCACATTGGATTATGGTACTTGCAGTTTCAGGGAGATTGGATTCCATTTGCTGGCATCAGGGAGCCGCTATTACAATCAGGGAGACTCCCTAAACTTCAGGGAGAGCTGGGATGTCTGAAACATGTTCATTATATATATATATATTACAAATCTCTTGTTGGCTGCATATAAATAAGCACACTAGCTTAGTGTTTCATGTTGATAAAAGGAAAGTGCTATCAGACTTATGGAAAAGAGGCTGTGAAAATAGGCAAAATTGAATATTCAACCTCTTATCTGATGATACAGGGATAATGGGAGGTGTTACTCTGCATAGTAAAAAATAAACACAATTCTCTGCAACTGCACATGTACCAACTGTTCAGAAACCATCTTACCCTTCCTTCAAGAAAAACATTGCATTCATTTCTGTGTTAATTTGAGTTTATAGCCCCAAAGCAATTTTAAGAGCTTCCATTTTTTTGTCATACAAGCTATAAAGTGCCCTAAAGGGACAGTTATCACTTTAATATTGTTATATAAAATGCATAATTATGCATAATAAAACAACTTTGGAATATAATTTCATAACCTGTCCCACACACATACGCACACACGCACGCACACACACAGACCCCAGATCACCCTATCTGCCTGTCTCTCACACACCTACACTGCTCCCTGTCCACCTTACCTGCCTCTCCATCTCACACACAGCCCCCTGCTCACCCTACCTGTCTGTCCCTCTCACACACACAGCCCCCTGATCACCCTACCTTCCTGTCCCTCTCACACACACAGCCCTGTGCTCACCCTACCTGCCTGTCCCTCTCACATACACAGCCCCCTGCTCACCCTAGCTGCCTGTCCCTCTCACACATACACACCCCTGCTCACCCTACCTGTCTGTTCCTCTCACACACACAGTCCCCTGCTCACCCTACCTGCCTCTCCCTCTCACACACACAGCCCCCGGCTCACCCTACCTGCCTGTCCCTCTCACACACACAGCCCCCTGCTCACCCTACCTGCCTCTCCCTCTCACACACACAGTCCCCTGCTCACCCTACCTGCCTCTCCCTCTCACACACACAGCCCCCGGCTCACCCTACCTGCCTGTCCCTCTCACACACACAGCCCCCTGCTCACCCTACCTGCCTCTCCCTCTCACACACACAGTCCCCTGCTCACCCTACCTGCCTGTCCCTCTCACACACACAGCCCCCTGCTCACCCTACCTGCCTGTCCCTCTCACACACACAGCCCCCTGCTCACCCTACCTGCCTCTCCCTTTCACACACACAGCCCCCTGATCACCCTACCTGCCTCTCCCTCTCACACACACAGCTCTGTGCTAACCCTACTGGCCTCTCCCTCTCACACACACATCACACATACCCCAGTTCACCCTATCTGCTCCTCTATCACAAACAGTAAGGGCAGTGATAGGAAGCATCCCATTTCACCTAGGGCTATTTTTTAAGTTTATAATCATTTTTATTATTATTATTAATAATAATAATAATAATAATAATATGCACTAAAGCGTCCCTTTAATCCATATTTTGTATGTCACTAAAAGCCAAGGAATTAAGGACTGTGTTTTGTGAGTTACCGTCAGTTACTTAGCTGCATTAGGGTGGCCAGCAGGTCATTTAATGACACTTAGGTGTATTATAGTAACCGGTAGCAAATGAATGCAATCATTTATTTATTTTTTAGTTGGGAGGTGGGGCGCAAGTAGCTGGTCTTGCCTAGGATGCAAAATAATCTAGCATCGGCCCTATGAGCGGCCCTGGGGGTCAGTAGGGGCCTCATGTTCAAGTTTTGCCTAAGGCCTCGTAAAGCCTAGAGCCGCCCCTGCCTGTATCATGTGACAGAGATCAGCCATATAAGAACGCACTGTGCACTCTTGCATATGATCATTAGGAGCTGGCGCCTAAGAAAGTGTGTATTTACAATAGATTGTATGGGCATATTTATCAAGCTCTGTCTAAAGACCGCTGCTCCATAACTTGTCCACCTGCTCTGAGGACGGCGGACAGAAATCAACACGATCGAATACGATCAGGTTGATTGACACCCCCCTGCTAGAAGCTGATTGGCCGCAAATCTGCAGGGGGCGGCATTGAACCAGCAGTTCACAAGAACTGCTGGTGCAATGATAAATTCGGCATTTATCGATGTGCGGCAGACATGATACGCTTCTTCGTATCTTGTCCGCTCACACATTGTTAAATATACTCCTATATATTTAAATGGAAGTGCATTGCATGCTCTATCTCAGGGATTTTCAAACTTGTCCTCAGGCCTCCCTGACAGGCCAGATTTGCAGGATTACCTTACGTGAGAGCAGGTTATTAATCATGTTTAATTATCAGCTGATTATTTCACTTGTGCTCCAGTTCAGATATCCTGAAAATCTTGTCTGTTAGGGAGGTCTGAGGACAGGTTTGAAAACCCCTGTTCTATCTGAATCATATTAAAGTTATAATGGAGCTGAACCTAAAAATCTGTACACACAATTAATCAAACCCTTACATACACTGAAATCATCTTATTCAGGGATGTGGGGAGTGCCACGAGTGTGAATATAATATCTAACATAAATACAAAAGGGAGAGAGAAGATCATAATCCTCGGCCACACACTTAAAGTTAGGTGAAATGGTGATGCCAAAGAGCTAAAACATAACTTTTATTAATGGACCTTATTAAAAAAAGTGTTGACACAACACTGAAATAAAATCACTTAAAAATTATAAACAAATGGCAACTGTCTGAGTGTGGGGGGAAATAGTACAAATGAACACTTTATATATATAAGTGATGGAATCGTTGGAGGACAAAGTCCCACGGACAGAGAGGCCCATTGTGTAGCACCCAGCGACTATATAAAGTAAAGCTATGATTACGTGAGTCCCACAAACAGTGGGTAATGATTGGGATTAACAGTATTCTGTCACTGAGTGTACATACACAATTATAGAAAAAAGTAGGGCATCGTCCAGACTGTCCCATACAGAATGTAACCGAAAAAAATTCCCTCCCAATACTTCATTAAGAACGGACCACTGAGAAACACAATTGTATCACCAACAATAAGCTCAGACAGGCTAACGCCTGACACGCGTTTCACCTGAGCTTTATCAAAGGCGTGGGCCAAAGCTTCATTTTTACTTTTAGTTTCCCTTTAAAGAGAAATAAAAATGAGACCACCTTATCAGCTTTAAATAGACACAACCGTGATAAAAAATACTCTGGGACAATAAATTCTTTATGATTTCCCCATGCTGTGCCTAAGTGTAGGTAAAACAAATTCTATAAGAACATCCCTGAACACGCATGACCAGCCCATGGAGACGTCTTTCATTCTGTCCAGCGAGACAACTTCACTATGCTCCCCGCTCTGGTGAGATTATCTAAATAGTCTCATCGGTACTGCAGTAAAGCAGAGACACCAATATAATGCTTAAAGGGACATAAAAAAACAAAATTTGTCTTTCATGATTCAGACAGAGAATGCAATTTTAAATAACTTTCCAATTTGCTTCTGTTATCTAATGTGCTCCATTCTCTTGATATACTTTGTTCAAAAAGCATATCTAGATAGGCTTAGTAGCTACTGATTGGTGGCAGCAAATAGATGCCTTGTGATTGGCTCACTAATGTGCATGGCTATTTATTGAACAAAGGATATGTAAAGAATTAAGCAAATTAGATAATAGAAGTAAATTGGAATGTTGTTTAAAATTCTATTCTTTCTCTGAATCCTGAAAGAAAAATGTTTTTTTTGTCCCTTTAAATAAAAAAGCCCCCAAAGAAGTTTTGGTGATTTCTCTCCCTGCCGGCGAGTTTTGGATCATCTAATCTTCGATGTGGAGATATTATGTATTAGACACCTCATACAAAAATGTATATTAATTTCAGGAATACCCACTAACAAACCTGAGGCAAATGTAAGTGAAGAGGTGCTCAAAGAATTACGACCACAATCTGGCTTTCACAGTAAGGCTTCTCCGCAACCTTATGAGGGTCTATGAAAGAAGCCCAATGTGTTGTTTTCTGCAACGTAGTGATAAGGAGATCAAACAGTATTACAGCTAGCAGTCATGATATTTCACCTGAAGAAACGGTGTGTAGTGCAGAGAAATGTGTTGTATGTGTTGTGGCAACCTACAAACCTGTGATCTTAACATTGTTTTAAAGAAACAGTCAACACAAGAATCTTTATTGTTTAAAAAGATAGATAATCCCTTTATTACCCATTCCCCAGTTTGGCATAACCAACATAGTTATAATAATATACATTTTACTTCTGTAATTACCTTGTATCTAAGCCTCTGCAAACTGCCCCCTTATTTCAGTTCTTTTGACAGACTTGCATTTTAGCCAATCAGTGCTCACTCCTAGGTAACTTCACGTGCATGAGCTCAATGTTATCTATATGACACACAAGAACTCACACCCTCTAGTGGTGAAAAACTGTCAAAATGCATTCAGATTAGAGGCGGCCTTCAAGGTCTCAGAAATTAGCATATGAACCTCCTAGGTTTAGCTTTCAACTAAGAATACCAAGAGAACAAAGCAAAATTTCTGATAAAAGTAAATTGGAAAGTTGTTTAACCCTTTGAATGCTAAGCACTTTGCCACCGAGGTGCTAAGCTGATTTGAGTTTTTTTTAATTTTTTTAAATATATATATTTTTTTAACTTTAAAAAAAAAAAAAAAAAAACAGATCCCAAGACTTATACCGTTGGAAAGGTTAGGCGATTACAAGTGGGTCTTGGGGGTCTTTAGCTGCTTAGATGCTTGAGATACAGGCTTCTAAGCAGCATACTCCCTTTCCCTATACTTTTCATTGTGAGTTTTCAATAAAGTTGCACGGTGATGTCAACGGACTAAACGCGTCATTGCGCATGATGTCACCGCGCAAAACGTGAAGCCTCGGCAATGCCTGTCACTATACAGGCCCGATCATCGCGGTAGGAGTGGGTGGGAGTCCCCAGATCTCCCTTAAGGTGGGAGAATGCTAGCGACGTTAGCACTCAAGGGATTAAAATGACATGCCCTATTGAATCATGAAAGTATATTTTGGACTTTTTATTAAAGTTTATCATGATACATTTGAGCTGGAGGGTTTTGTTTGCAAGAAAGCGGGAGCAGATAGAGACTTCTACCCAGACCTCTTGTGATGTTGTTTCCTGACATGTTGGAGCAGTGCCCTGTAAAAACTTAGCTCTCCCCTAACAGCACATTGGAATGCTGCTCCTATTGTGAGTACCTTGATTCGGGGATGATTGCTGTTCCTTTATATTTGACTTTCTGCACTAGGAGGCGCCTTATTGTTTGTCTGAGTGATATTATTTCTGGATACCATGTATATTAGACAGGTGCATTTGGCTATTTCGGGCCGATGCAAATAGTGAAGATGGTGGCCACAAGCGGCAATTTTCGGATCCGGATTTATTATTGTGAAAGTGCAACACACTAAAATCTGTGCAAATCCAAATCTTAGTGTGTTGCACCTTTCACAAGAAAAAATCCGGCTTTGAAATTACGGAATTTATTTGCATTTGTAGCTGCTATTTTAAAAAAAAGAAAAGAAAAGAAAAAAGCATGGTTGTGAATTCCCATAAAGAAGATGATCTCATGCAACCATTTCTTTATTTTTCTAAATATATAAATTTTATTAAATTTATTACAAACCACACATATTCATTTCTTTTATATCTCCCCTCTATTTATACTCCAGGGATTTCCATCTTTCATAGATCCGTTCACATTACAGCTCTTCACAAAAAATCTTTTATAGCTGTAGCCTCAATGTCAAATGAAAGGGACTTTTTAATAAGCCATTACTGCTAGAAAAGTATATGAGGAGTTTAGTAATTAGTGAATGCACAGTTATATTTATGGTTGGATTGCAGCGTGTTTTAAAAGAATTCTAGGATGTAATTATTAAATCCTGTGATGGGATATCAAAAGGAAACATATGGAGGGGTCTGCAGACTAGATCAGTTTATCTAGGGGGCTTAATAGGGTAAGAGCGGTGAGATATAATTAACTACAATGGATAAAAAAAAAGGCCGTCTGGCCTGCAACTCTTGTCAACTAATTAAGTGATAAACACACACACAATAACTTATACACTTAATATAAACACACACACACATAATTACTTACACACATTACATTACATACACACAATCACTTACACACATAATATAAACACACACAAACACACATAATTACTTACACACATTACATTACATACACACAATCACTAACACAACACATAAACACACACACACACACACATAATCACTTACACACATTACATTACATACACACAATCACTTACACACACAAGCACACATACACATTACACACACACAAACATTACATACACACACATTACATACACAAACATAATTGCATACACACATAATCACATACACATATTAACCAAAACACTCAATATCACACACAAACAAACATACACGCACAAACACTTTACATACACAAGCATTACATACACATACACACACACAAAATACACACATTATACACTCACATTATATTCCCACACATAAAACACACACAGACCGATATTACATACACACGAACACACTAACATATATACTATCTAACTATATATATAGCTTTTTATATTAAAAATATATTTTTATATTAAAAAGCAAAGGAATAAAGTTCTTTACAATGCTTGATAAATTTTGCAGCCCCCTCTTGTGAATATTTACATGATGGTTACAAATATTACCTGTTATAGGATGCATATATAATATATACAGTATATATATATATATATATATATATACACACACACACACATCACACAGAGAGAGAGTCTTGCATTGTTTGACTGTATTAGGGACTAGGGACTCAGGTTTTGGGAGAGACCTTGACAAGGTACCTGGGCTTGTCTCATTTTGCCAGATGTGGTAACTAACTTTTCCATTTTTGCTTTTAATCTTAGCTGAGTGAGTGCCGGACTTTTTCTGCGTGTTGTGTTAATTTATGTAATTTTCTCTATGGGCCTTGCACCTAGACTTGTCAGTGGTTAACTGCCTGGGACTGTGGATGGTACAGCTACCTGTGAGTGCTATTGAGCACCCAGGGCTGTGCATGTTGCAGGGTCATAGGATGTGTACCCAGTCCAGTCTGAGAGAGCAGTCCCCTTCCATATATATATATATATATATATATATATATATATATATATATATATATATATATATATATATATATACATTAAATGCTTAAGGTTGGGATAAAAACCTAATGCACCCTCACAAGGGTTGATAAAACTCTCAAAAAAAGCAACAATAGTAAATAAAAACAGGAATAAAGTGTGAGGTGCACCTGAGGCTAGGTTATGATAAAAGTGCAAAAAATGAAAATGAGATATGCCACAAACGTATAAGTTGAAGTCATATACATAAATTTATTTAGACAATTCTAACTTTAAATAATACGCGCTCATAGTCAATAAAATTAGTACAAAATGCAATACACCCTGGCAAGTACAGATAAATTACATCAGTGGAGCAAGACGTTACAAATAGTGCCAAACAGAAAATGACCCTAGTGGTTTAAAAGTTAGAGTTCTACGTTTAATAATAAAGATGTCAAAAGATGATGAATTAAACTCTAACTAATTTCTGATGTTCTTTAAGATGCTGCATAGGGGTGCGTTAAAGTTAACTTTTCCTTTAATTTGCCTGCCGGTTAAGTCATATACCAGGAGGAGACCTGCAATATAAATTATACCACCTAGGTAAGCGACATAAAAAGAGGGACTGTGCCCTCACTGAAAATGTAGACAATGTGGGGCATATGTATCAAGCTCCGTATGGAGCTTGATGCCCCGTGTTTCTGGCGAGTCATCAGACTCGCCAGAAACAGCAGTTATGAAGCAGCGGTCACAAAGACCGCTGCTCCATAACCTGTCCGCCTGCTCTGAGCAGGCTGACAGACATCGCAACAATACAACCCGATCGAGTACGATCGGGTTGATTGACACCCCCCTGCTGGCGGCCTATTGGCTGCAAGTCTGCAGGGGGCGGCGTTGCACCAGCAGCTCTTGTGAGCTGCTGGTGCAATGATGAATACGGCGAGCGTATTGCTCGCTGTATTCAGCGAAGTCTGGCGGACCTGATCCGCACTGGCGGATCAGGTCCAACAGACTTTCATAACTAGAGGCCTGGGTATCAAGTATATCAAGTGTGTGATCACATCAGAGAAACAAGTACCATCAGCGTGTGGTATGCTTCCACCTTGATACTTTTTTGTTACATTTTAAACAAGAGTAAGGCTCTTCTCTACTGTGCAACATTTGTTGCATTTTTGTAAAAATTGTTACATATTAGCCTCATACTCTTGTGTTCAGCAGCTTGCTAATTAATGCTATTTGATACTGCTGTGTGAATAACATTTTTGGTACTCACTTTAAATATCCCTCAATCTTCTTTTGTATTAACCTTGGTATATTAGACTTAAAGGGACAGTATACTATAAAATTGTTTTTCCCTTAATGTGTTTCCAATTACTGTTTTTTACCAGTTGCAGAGTATAAAATGTATGATATTTGCTTTTTTAAGGCTTATTTGTGTTTATGAATTAGCTGATTTTGTGTTTTGAACCCACAACCTAATAAAATGGGTTGAGCTTGTAGGTATAATCAGATCTCATTACTGTATCACATTTTGTACATATACCTGCTTATTTATCTTATATCTGTCCATAAACCAATCACCAATACTTGGAGAGAACAATGGAAAATTAAAATTGTATTACCTTATCTCTTCTATAACCCACTGGGAGTGTAATTTCTTCTACTGGCTGTGTGTTGAGGCCAAAAACTTTCAGGATGGGTGGGGATACCACAGGCGAATTAATATATTTCAAATGCCATTATAAGGGTAATAGAAATACTTGTAAACAATTTAATCCACTCCAGCAGGTAAAGTGGATCATTGGGAACAAATTAAAGGGGAGAAAATGTTTGAGTAAACTGTCCCTTTAAGTCCATCCAATACACCTGTCTTTTCGATATGGTGTTCCTCTCATGATCCTTTCTGTTTGCACTATATATATATATATATATATATATATATATATATATATATATATATATATATATATATATATATATATCCCTTTATCTAAACTGCTTGGGGTCGTAAAAGGTTTGGTTTTAGAATAGTCTGGAGTTTGGAATAATTGTATCTTTAAAATGGAACAGCTTGGAGATTGGTTGGGACCAAGTGCAAACAACAATATCTTATTTAGGTTTAGGTAATATTTTTGTGTCATAATGCTGCTTATACATACTGTAGTACCTTCAGAATGATCGTAAAGTACTGTAATCAGAAAGGTAATATTTATTGTTTTAAATAAATTGACTATGATTTGCATTTTTGGAACACAAATAACAAACAAACCAAAGACACAGGTAGAGAAGATTTTGACTTACAGGCAGGGAATTTCTTTTTAATTTTTTATCTTTTTTTTTTTTAAATGTATTAAAAAGTTTGGATTTTGGAATTCCGTATTTTTATTTATATATATATATATATATATATATATATATATATATATATACACACACACACACATACAACAGACACAGAGATCGTCTAGCACTCACTTGCAAGCTCTCAGCTAAGATTAAAAGCAAAACTGGAAGGGTTAGTTACCGCATCTGGCCAAATGGGACAACCCCAGGTATGTATGTAGCCACCAATCCCCAGCTTGCAGGGGTTAAACACATAATTTGGTTATATGCAAGCAATACTGTAGTAATAAAATGTTCTAATAACATTTTACACATTTATTTTAAGCCAGTAAAAAAATCTTGTTTTATAACATGGGAAGTAAGCAAGAACAAAAATGTTGATGTTGAAAAAAGCTGTGTGAAACAGCCAAAGTATGCAACCTGTTAATAACAGCAATGGAAGTGGGCCTTAAAGGGAATCTAAAGTAAAATGTAATTTTCATGATTCATATAGAGTATGGGGTTTTAAGAGTCTTTCCATATTACTTCCATTATCAAATTGTACACAGTTTTTTATATGCACACTTTCTGAGGTACAATCTACTACTGAGCATACTGCAAGAGTTCACACAGTGTATAAGTATATAAGTCTGTGATTGGCTGATGGCTGTCACATGATAAAAGGAGCTTGCATATTGAAGAAAATGTTTATATTTGTCAGAAAAATCCCCATCTACTTCTAATTTTAAATTCAGTGTAAGCGCCATAGCATTGTTTTATTATGCACCTGTTGATTATGCAATTCTACTGTATTCAGTGGTCCTTTAATATACAACTATCTGCTTGAAAACGTATTTTCGAGCAATAGACTATATCTGTTGAATTCTCTCAGTGCAAATTGTTGGTGAAATTAATACAGGGCAGAGAATTTAAAATACCTGGTTTTCTGAAGGTTTCTATAACGGAAAGGAATTGCCCTGCATTTAGAAAAACCCTGCTAAAATCCAAGCAATGCATTTCATACTGTGCCTCTTATGTACTGGAACAGACCAATAAGTGTAATAAAATAGGTTCACATTTTCCAGCAAATCAAGAAAAAGGCCTCTGTACACTGTGCATTGTGTTCAATGGTATGAAGCAGCCAATCAGAGAGGCTGCACACTGTGCATTGTGTTCAATGGTATGAAGCAGCCAATCAGAGAGGCTGTACACTGTGCATTGTGTTCAATGGTATGAAGCAGCCAATAAGAGAGGCTGTACGCTGTGCATTGTGTCTAATGGTATGAAGCAGCAAGTCAGAGGCTGTACACTGTGCTTTGTGTTCAATGGTATGAAGTAGCCAATCAGAGAGGCTGCACACTGTGCATTGTGTTCAATGGTATGAAGCAGCCAATCAGAGAGGCTGTACGCTGTGCATTGTGTCTAATGGTATGAAGCAACCAGTTAGATAGGCTGTACACTGTGCATTGTGTTCAATGGTATGAAGCAGCCAATCAGAGAGGCTGTACACTGTGCATTGTGTTCAATGGTATGAAGCAGCCAATCAGAGAGGCTGTACACTGTGCATTGTGTTCAATGGTATGAAGCAACCAATCAGAGAGGCTGTACACTGTGCATTGTGTTCAATGGTATGAAGCAGCCAATCAGAGAGGCTGTACGCTGTGCATTGTGTCTAATGGTATGAAGCAGCCAATCAGAGAGGCTGTACACTGTGCATTGTGTTCAATGGTATGAAGCAGCCAATCAGAGAGGCTGTACACTGTGCATTGTGTTCAATGGTATGAAGCAGCCAATCAGAGAGGCTGTACACTGTGCATTGTGTTCAATGGTATGAAGCAGCCAATCAGAGAGGCTGTACACTGTGCATTGTGTTCAATGGTATGAAGCAGCCAATAAGAGAGGCTGTACGCTGTGCATTGTGTCTAATGGTATGAAGCAGCAAGTCAGAGGCTGTACACTGTGCTTTGTGTTCAATGGTATGAAGTAGCCAATCATAGAGGCTGTACACTGTGCATTGTGCTCAATAGTATGAAGCAACCAGTCATAGAGGCTGTACACTGTGCTTTGTGTTCAATGGTATGAAGTAGCCAATCAGAAAGGCTTTACACTGTGCTTTGTGTTCAATGGTATGAAGTAGCCAATCAGAAAGGCTGTACACTGTGCTTTGTGTTTAATGGTATGAAGTAGCCAATCAGAAAGGCTTTACACTGTGCTTTGTGTTTAATGGTATGAAGTAGCCAATCAGAAAGGCTTTACACTGTGCTTTGTGTTCAATGGTATGAAGTAGCCAATCAGAAAGGCTGTACACTGTGCTTTGTGTTCAATGGTATGAAGTAGCCAATCATAGTGGCTGTACACTGTGCTTTGCCTGCAGTGGAGTGGCTTAGCCAAGGAAGCAAAACAGCTGTACACAAAGGTTTGATGACACCAGAGAAGCGTGTAATAGTATTGCAATGATGTATTAATGATGCAGCATAACAAATAAACGTGTGTAGGAATAAGATGCCTATTTGTAATGCAAATAATAAAAAAAGTGTTTTACTGTTTAATAGACGTGGAGAAGATTTCTTACTAATGCTTACATCAGCTAATTTTCAGTATTTTTTCATTCAGCAGAAATAGGATAAATGAGCAGTCTCTTTAGCAAGTAAAAAATTAGTTCATGTAGTTGAAGCCTATAAAGGTTTTTCTGCATGTAGGCTTCAAATTTACACTATTCAGTAATGATCCAGCAATGTCAGCTGATTGATTCCAATGTTAGCCAATAAGTATGTATTCTGGGGCAATTCTGACCACATAAGAAAAACCTTTGTGCTGCTGCTGGCTTGTATCAGTAGCACCAACTACGTTAACTTTATTTAGGTTTAAGCTGCTGTCCAGCTGCTTCTCTGCTGCCTTGAGGACATTTCCCATAGGAAATATTAGGTGAACAATTTTGGTTAAAAAATTAACTCCAAACTACCCCATGAATGAATGTTGACAAAAATAATGTTTTTTTTTTTATTTTATGATTAGCGATTTGTCTGACTTTTTGTTTGTCTGTGTTTTTGTCTATGGGCTATATTATGAGTATAGCCCTATCGTTTACACGTGAGCGATATTGGGTGTTTGTGGCCATTTGCGCACAAGTTAATTTCCCCCTGTATTACTATGTTATTACAAGTTGAAAGTAAATGTGAATATGTGAGCTCTGGTTAACTGTTACGGAAGTCAAAAAGTGTCACAAAACAGATCAAAAATACATTACAAAGGACAGCTACACTCAAATAACACTAAATCAATAGCCTTGCTAGCATACAGAACACTGAAGAAGAGCGTTGTGCCATGGGCGGCCAGAGGCTTTGATTTAAGCGAGCTGCAGCGACACCGACAGAATGAGTTTAGCACCTTTTTTTTACTAAGTGCTCAATGAACTCAACATTATTTTTAGTGATGGTAAATCCTAGTGTTTATTAAATGCTCGGATTTACCCTCACTTTAAATTAATGTAACAGGATTTTTACTACATATCCTAATTACATTACGCAGAAGTATTACACCGTGCATTTGAAAATGCAGAAATAAAACATGTTGAAAATATTTTGCCTGAAAAATATTGTTAAAGGGACATGAATTCAGATAGAGCACTTTCCAATATACTTCTATTTTGTAATGTGCTTCATTCTCCCGGTATCCTCTGTTGAAAAGCATAGCTATGTAGGTTTAAGAGCAGCTGGGAGCTAGCTGCTGATTGGTGGCTGCACTACATGTTACTGGCTCACCTGATGTGTTCAGCTAGCTCACAGTAGTGCATTGCTGCTCCTTCAACAGAGAATGCAGAGAGAATAAAGCAAATTTAATAACAGAAGTAAATTGGAAATTTGTGTAAAATTGAATGTTCTATTTAAACCATGAAGAAAATGTTTAGGTTTCCTGTCCCTGTAAAATATTTTCAATTACCTTGGAAACAAAAGGGAAATTCTTGTTTCTGCACTATTCATCCCTAGGTATCAATGGATAATTCCCTCAGGGATATATCCCATAAGCATGGAAACAAATAGTTACTTTAATAAGCACAAGCACATTTTGTTTTTAAAAGAACAAAACATCTATCATACAGTTTAACAAACCCTTGCTCAGCTGCAACAAAGAAAAGAATTGCGTGATTCTGTAACACGCTTATATACTATGTATAATGTACTGGTTCTGTAACAAGCTTATATACTATGTAACTACATATTCATGTTGGAGATGACACACAAGGCTTTACAGTCATGCATGTAAGCACAAGGTTGTTCTGCCATGTGTTATCATTTTAATTAGATTGTATATGAAGATTAATCTGAGTTGTCAGCTTTATCTTCCTCAGATGTCAGGCATGTTGTTGGGTTTGCAAAGTCATTGCTTCCGTAATAAGAAACACAAAACATTCTCAAGCAGAGACTATGGCATACATAATCAGTGCTCATTTGCTATGCTTCAAGGAAAATAATATGACAGGGATAAGTGATGATGTACTGATATTTTACACGCGTGCAGAAAACAATACCCTCATTTTATTAATGGAAATAATGCTTTTTTTTTTTTTGCTTTTTTCTTTCATGATTCAGATAAAGCTTACAGTAACTTCCCACTTTACTTTAACCTCTCAATCTTGCTGTTCAGATAAATGTAGCGCGCTCCCGCGCTGGATAGAGCAGCCAACAGCTACATTTATATGAACAGCGCAATCAAGCGGGTTGTGATTAAAGGGAAAGTCTAGTCAGAATTAAACTTTCATGATTCAGATAGGGCATGTCATTTTAAACAACTTTCCAATTTACTTTTATAACCAAATTTGCATTGTTCCCTTGGTATTCTTAGTTGAAAGCTAAACCTAGGAAGGCTCATATGCTAATTTCTAATCCCTTGAAGGTCACCTCTTATCTGAATGCATTTGACAGTTTTTCACAGCTAGAGGGGGTTAGTTCAGGTGTGCTATATAGATAATATTGTGCTCACATCTGTGGAGTTACTTATGAGAGGGTACTGATTGGCTAAAATGCAAGTCTGTCAAAAGAACTAATATGAGGGCAGTCTGCAGAGGCTTAGATACAAGATAATCACAGAGGTAAAAGGTATATTAATATAAGCATGTTGGCTGTGCAAAACTGGGGAATGGGTAATAAAGGGATTATCTATCATTTTAGACAATAACAATTCTGGAGTAGACTGTCCCTTTAAATAGAAACCCTATGATGTGATTGTTTTTTTATTTATTGTTTTAAACGTAGCACCAGAAAGGAAGGGTTTGCAGCTGACTTTTTAGAGCAATCAATATACAGAAATAGTTATTTTCAGAAGGTGAGTCTCATTTTAGTAACTAATTGTGCAGGTGCTGCACAGTTATGGGTAAAAATGTATTGCTTACTGTCCCTTTAACTTTGCATTTGTCACTTGCAGTTGTGTGAACATCTGCAAACTCCATGAGGGATATTTATCAAGCCGTCAACCACAAATATGCTGGAATTCCGCAGCGTAATTGGGGCGAGCCTGATTCAACCCATTTATCAAAGCCTACAGACCGGCAAAAGTTAAAATTTGTGATGTAACATACGATCCGCCGGTCTCAATCCGACACAGATCGATGCTTACATCATTACAGATGTTCCAAATACAAATTCAGCACTATCTGACAACTTTTGCAAGTTATCAAATTTCTAACAGGTACGCTCGCCACTATTCCGGCCCACCGTACCTGGCTTTCAAATTGCCACCCTGGAGGCCGCGGATGCCATAGGAATCAATGGGAGTCTGAAAGCAGCGAAAGCTTATGTTCGCTGCTGCCAGATATCCCCATTGATTTCTATGGTAGAAAACCAGTAAAGTTTACACCTAACACCCTAACATAACCCCCGAGTCTAAACACCCCTAATCTGCCACCCCGACATCACCACAAACCTAAATAAAATGTATTAACCCCTATCCGGCCACTACCGGAGCCCAACGCAACTAACTAAAAATATTAGCCCCTATTCTGCCGCTCCAGGACCCCACCGCAACTAAATAAATGTATTAACCCCTATCCCGCCACTCACATCACCATAAACTAAATTAAGCTATTAACCACTAAACCTAACAACCCGCTAATTTTACATTAAATATTAAGTCATCCCTATCTTATAATAAATTAAAACTTACCTTTAGAATTAAAATAAACTATATTAAACTATTAATTAACCTACCCTATTATACTAAAATTACATTAAACTATATTAAACTATTAATTAACCTACCCTAACTATTATACTAAAATTACATTAAACTATATTAAACTATTAATTAACCTACCCTAACTATTATACTAAAATTACATTAAACTATTAATTAACCTATCCTATTATACTAAAATTACATTAAACTATTAATTAACCTACCCTAACTATTATACTAAAATTACATTAAACTAACAATTAAATTAACTATATTACATATTTAAAAACCTAACCCTACTCGAGTTATTTAAATCTACTATAAAAAAATTACTATATTACAAAAAAATAACAACTAAGTTACAAAAAATAAAAAACCACAGTATCAAAAATAAAAAAGAATTACACCAAATCTAAGAGCCCTATCAAAATAAAAAAGACCCCCCAAAATAAAAAAAAAAAACTAGCCTACAATAAACTACCAATGGCCCTTAAAAGGGCCTTTTGTGGGGCATTGCCCCAAAGAAATCAGCTCTTTTACCTGTAAAAATAAAATACAAACACCCCCCCAACAGTAAAACCCACCACCCACACAACCAACACCCCCAAATAAAACCGTATCTAAAAAACCTAAGCTCCCCATTGCCCTGAAAAGGGCATTTGTATGAGCATTGCCCTTAAAAGGGCATTTAGCTCTTTTACTGCCCAAAGACCCTAACATAACATTAAAACCCACCCAATAAACCCTTAAAAAAACCTAACACTAACCACCAACAATCCACTTACAGCTTTTGAAGAACGAACATCTATCCTCATCCAAGCGTCAGAAGTCCTCAGCGAAGCCGGCAGAAATCTTCATCCAAGCTGGCCGAAGACTTCATCCAAGTGGGCAGAAGTCTTCATCCAGACAGCATCTTCTATCTTCATCCATCTGGCGTGGAGCGGCTCCATCTTCAAGACATCCGGCGCAGAGCATCCTCTTCTTCCAATGGTCAACGACGAATGAAGTTTCCCTTTAAGGTACGTCATCCAAGATGGCATCCCTTACATTCCAATTGGCTGATAGAATTCTATCAGCCAATAGGAATTAAAGGGGAAAAAATCCTAGGATTGAGCTTTCATCGTATCGGCTGATCCAATCAGCCAATAGGATTGAGCTTGCATTCTATTGGCTATTCCAATCAGTCAATAGAATGCAAGCACAATCCTATTGGCTGATTGCAACAACCAATAGGATGAAAGCTCAATCCTATTGGCTGATTGCAACAGCCAATAGGATTTTTTCCCCTTTAATTCCTATTGGCTGATAGAATTCTTGGATGACGTACCTTAAAGGGAAACTTAATTAGTCGTTAACCATCGGAAGAAGAGGATGCTCTGCACCGGATGTCTTGAATATGGAGCTGCTCCACGCCGGATGGATGTTGATAGAAGATGCCGTCTGTATGAAGACTTCTGCCCGCTTGGATGAAGACTTCTGCCGGCTTCGCTGAGGACTTCTGCCTCTTGGATGAGGATGGATGTCTGTTCTTCGAAAACTGTAAGTGGATCGTCGGTGGTTAGTGTTAGGTTTTTTAAGGGTTTATTGGGTGGGTTTTAATTTTAGGTTTGGGACTTTGGGCAGTAAAAGAGCTAAATGCCCTTTTAAGGGCAATGCCCATATAAATGCCCTTTACAGGGCAATGGGGAGCTTAGGTTTTTTAGATACGGTTTTATTTGGGGGTATTAGTTGTGTGGGTGGTGGGTTTTACCTTTGGGGGGGTGTTTGTATTTTATTTTTACAGGTAATAGAGCTGATTTCTTTGGGGCAATGCCTGCAAAAGGCCCCTTTAAGGGCCATTGGTAGTTTAGTGTAGGCTAGTTTTTTTATTTTATTTTGGGGGGTCTTTTTTATTTTGATAGGGCTCTTAGATTAAAATTACTATATTACAAAAATATAACAACAAAGTTACAAAAAATAAAAAACACTAAGTTACAAAAAATAAAAAACCACAGTATCAAAAATAAAAAAGAATTACAGCTAATTTAGCTGTAATTCTTTTTTATTTTTGATACTGTGGTTTTTATTTTTTGTAACTTCCTTGTTATATTTTTGTAATATAGTAATTTTTTTATAGTAGATTTAAATAACTTGAGTAGGGTTAGGTTTTTAAATATGTAATATAGTTAATTTAATTGTTAGTTTAATGTAATTTTAGTATAATAGGGTGGGTTAATTAATAGTTTAGTTTAATGTAATTTTAGTATAATAGGGTAGGTTAATAGTTTAGTTTAATGTAATTTTAGTATAATAGTTATGGTAGGGTAATTAATAGTTTAATATAGTTTAATGTAATTTTAGTATAATAGTTAGGGTAGGTTAATTAATAGTTTAATATAGTTTAATGTAATTTTAGTATACTAGTTAGGGTAGGTTAATTAATAGTTTAATATAGTTTAATGTAATTTTAGTAATTATAATGTAAAGTTAGCGGCTTGTTAGGTTTAGGGGTTAATATCTTAATTTAGATTATGGCAATGTGGGGGGCTGGCGGTTAAGGGGTTAATAGGTTTAGTGAGTGGTAGTGATGTGGGAGGCCAGGGGTTTAGGGGTTAATACATTTATTTAGTGGCGGTGGGGTCCGGGAGCGGCGGGATAGGGGTTAATACATTTATTTAGTCGCGGAGGGGTCCGGGAGCAGCGGGATAGGGGTTAATACATTTATTTAGTTGCGGTGGGGTCTGAGAGCGGCAGGATAGGGGTTAATAACTTTTTTTTAGCTGTGGAGGGGTCCGGGAGTGGCGGGATAGCAGCACAGTTGACAGCTTGATAGATAGGCCTCCATGTGTTCATTCTTTGTGTGTGTGTCTCCGCACTTGCATGTTTATGTGTGTGTCTCCGCACTTGCATGTTTATGTGTGTGTCTCTGCACATGCATGTTGGTGTGTGTGTGTCTCCGCACATGCATGTTGGTGTGTGTGTGTCTCTGCACTTACATGTTTGTGTGTGTCTCTGCACTCGCATGTTTGTGTGTGTGTGTCTCTGCACTTGCATCTTTGTGTGTGTGTGTCTGCACTTGAATGTGTGAGTGTCTGCCCTTGCATGTTTGTGTGTGTGTCTCTGCACTTGCATGTTTGTGTGTGTGTGTGTGTCTCTGCACTTGCATGTTTGAGTGTGTGTGTGTCTCTGCACTTGCATGTTTGAGTGTGTGTGTGTCTCTGCACTTGCATGTTTGAGTGTGTGTGTGTGTGTCTCTGCACTTGCATGTTGAGTGTGTGTGTCTCTGCACTTGCATTTGGTGTGTGTGTGTCTCTGCACTTGCATGTTTAAGTGTGTGTGTCTCTGCACTTGCATGTTTGAGTGTGTGTGTGTCTCTGCACTTGCATGTTTGAGTGTGTGTGTGTGTCTCTGCACTTGCATTTGGTGCGTGTCTCTGCACTTGCATTTGGTGTGTGTTTCTGCACTTGCATTTGGTGTGTGTGTCTCTACACTTGCATGTTTGAGTGTGTGTGACTGTGTCTCTGCACTTGCATTTGGTGTGTGTCTCTGCACTTGCATGTGTCCACTTTAGTTTGTGTTGCTCTTAGAAGACAAAGGGTTGACTACAGTCGAGGTGGCAGACAACACATTTGAGACAGTAACAATTATTCAGGGAGCCAATTAAAATGTATCCCTAGAGAATATCCATCGAAATGTGATTAATGACTTTTCCTCTCATGCTATTATGTGAATCTTGTTTTCTAAAGTAACAAATAAAGTGCTGCAGCTGAGATCATAGTTATCATTTTAAAGCAACATTCAAGTAATCACATATATATATATATATATATATATATATATATATATATATCTCAGCAATTAAAAGACTATTAAAGTATAAAACACTGTATTGCAAAAGACATGGGAAATAAATGTCTTGAAAGCATTTAAAACTGTCATTTTATGAATTTTATTTTATTTGCCAAAGTACTTTAAAACTTTGGCAGTATCTCTATTATATATATATATACACAAAACATGAGTGGGGTCAGCACTCTCAGGCCGGAACGGGTACACATCCTATGACCCTGCAACATACACAGCCCTGGGTGCAAACCAGCACTCTCAGGAAGCTGCACTGTCACCAGAGTCACAGGCAGTTAACCCCAGACCTGCCTGGGTGCAAGGCCCAAACAGGGAAAATTACAAAAAATAATACTTTAATATAACACACAGAAAAAGTCCAGCACTCACTCACAAGCTCTCAACTAAGATAAAAAGCATCAATGGAAGAGTTAGTTACCGCAACTGGCCAAATGGGAAAAGCCCAGATACCTCGTCAAGGTCTCTTCCAAAAAACCTGGGTCCCTAAACAGCCACACAATGCAGGCTCACAATCAAACAACTGTGAAAAAAATGGAGGGTGCACAGGTTTATGTAATCTCCCTAAACATACACAAAACACGGGTGGGGTCAGCACTCTCAGGCTGGACCGGGTACACATCCTATGACCCTGCAACATGCACAGCCCTGGGTGCAAACCAGCACTCTCCGGAAGCTGCACTGTCACCAGAGTCACAGGCAGTTAACCCCAGACCTGCCTGGGTGCAAGGTCTGCATCTGGCCAAATGGGAAAAGCCCAGGTAGCCCTAAACAGCCACACAATGCAGGCTCACAATCAAACAACTGTGAAAAAAAAGCAACTGTGAAAAAATGGAGGGTGCACAGGCTTATGTAATCTCCCCAAACATATCAAACATATACAAAACACGGGTACCTCCGTGTTTAGGGACCCAGTTTTTTTGGAAGAGACTTTGACGAGGTACCTGGGCTTTTCCCATTTGGCCAGATGCGGTAACTAACTCTTCCATTGCTGCTTTTTATCTTAGTTGAGAGCTTGTGAGTGAGTGCTGGACTTTTTCTGTGTGTTATATTAAAGTATATATATATATATATATATATATATATATATATATATATATCTCAACCTTGTGACTATTGTTCTTCACTTTACTTATGTATTTTTAAATGCTATTTTTTCTGTTGGCCCAGATGGTGCTCCGTAGCGTGACCCGCGCATGCGCAGTTGCGCCGGTCAGATACTGCAGAGTTTCCGGGAAGTGGCAGATCAGTATGCACCGGGAGACAAGAGGAGAGCACTTATAAGGTGGTAAGTTTTGATTCTGTAACTGTGTTTAAGGATGGGTGTATTCACGAAAACGTTTATGCAGTAAAGAATATTTTGATTCAAATACCGGAGAGTGCCTTTCTTTGGGAAATTTGTGTATATTGTTTAGAGTGCACCCCAGAGGTTTCAGAGTTGAGCGAGTGCTGGGTCCTCCTTTGGAAATAATATTGTGGACATTTTGACCTATAGCACCCTATTTGAAGTACATTTCCCGAGATGTACTAGTATTTCTTGTAAAGTGGACAAGCTGTCACAAATGAACTGCGCACAAAGTATGGAGGAAATACAGGGTGCTAATGTATTCCAATTTACTGATGAGGACGCTACCAGGATAAGATTTGAAGAAATAACCATTAAAACAAAAAGGCAGCAACCGGACCAACTGTTTAATTATCATTAAGCTGAAAAAACGCAGCATAGATTTTAAAATGCATGGCTGCTATTTATCAGCATATCATCGAAAGATGTATATACCTAAAGGCTGCATAACGCATAATAATAGGAATTTGTAACATAAAGAAATATTGTAGTTACATTGGCATACCTTTGGGAATTATTGTTCACAAGTACGGCATCTCGATCGCCATTGGAAAACTGCTTGCAGTCATTGCATACAGGGCAGTTATTTAAATTAGCCACTCAAATCTCATTGCATATAGTGCCATACGACGCATCAACAGGGAAGGATATAACAATGTGAATAGCGGAACAGTGTAAACATCAGATAAATTTTCTTGTGTAACACCAAGACTAGCAATAAAGAATGGATCAGGTCTGGCATATCAATAATTATAAAATGAATGTGCACAGTGTTGCTGGCAAACTAATCACCATATAAATTGATACCTTCTATGAGGTATATTATAGATTTTCTCATTATTCATTGGGTGTGCCATCAAATAGCATTTCAAAAGGGGAAGGATCAGGACATTATACAAATCTATAACATAGCAAGCATACAAAATATCAATACAAAATCAAATCAAACTTATCTTAAATAGTATTAGAGCAGTGTTGTGATTTACAACCCTATCCTCATTTGGAATTTTTTGTGATTATACATACTGGCCAAGGCCACATACTATATACACATATCATTAATTCCTACCAGGTAAACACATTTTCATCTGAATTTTGGACACCTTTGACATCCTTTATGTGTTAATGTACTGTCCAATGTTCACTAGTTATAAAAGAAAGTATGAGAATATGTTTAATGATTGAACATCAATTTGTTGGCTTTAAAAGTATCACTTCGATAAGAGTAATCAATATACGTGTTTAGTCACCTTGGGGAAAGTGTGCCTAATCTGTGTATCCATTGGGTTTCTCTCTTAAACAATTCCTCATCCCTATTACCTTCTCTTTTCAGAGGGGATATTCTATCAATCACCATAGCACTTAACATGGCTACTGTATGCCCCATTTCCATAAAGTGCCTGGCTTTTTCTATCTTGTATAACGGATCTGATAGCACTTTTGTGGCTAGCCAGTCTTTCTTTGAAGGGGGTACTTGCTTTACCTATATAGAATTTTCCAAATGGACAGGTGAGGAAATAGACTGTATAGTCAGATGTACATGCGAGTCTGTGTCTTACATTGTACTTTTTAGTTTTAAAGGGATTGCTAAATGTTGTACCAGAGAATAGTGGATTGCAAGTCATACAATTTCCACATTTGTAACAGCCTGGCTTAACCATAGGTAGCCAGGTAGTATGTTCCATGCTGATGTCATGTTTGACAAGCATGGTTCTCTGTTCTGTATTGTTACATATGACCCTAAGTAGTTGGGATTTAAGGATACCTCTTTTAGCTGTGGCAGATGATAACTTTGATACATTAATAGGGTATTCCTGTCTGTTGGTTTGGAATAAAGCTTAGTACACAGTACACTTTGAGTGTCCTTCATTTGTTTGTAAATACAGATATCCAAAAAATAAAGTTCAGCATCACTACTCTCCATTTTGAACTGTACATTTTGTTGGTTCGAATTCAGTTGAACATACCATTGCTGGAGTTCTATTACAGAGCCCCCCACACCATAAATACATCATCAACATATCTTTGATACATTAATATAAAAGGGTTCTCTGACCGCTTCAATCCCTAGATCATGGGGGACTTGTTACATCTAAGTTTACTAGGATTACCTGTTCAGGAAATGTGGTTTCTTTAAGCATTTTAATGAGACTTATAGAGTCCAGTAAGTAAGATTTTGTTTTCTTAACAGTATCCTGTAAATGGAAGTCTATGTATTGGGCAATACCTTGGTAAAGTGATCCAATGGTGGAGACTATAGGCCTCCCAGGGGGTCTCACTAGATCTTTGTGGATTTTGGGAACTGTATATATATTTGTATATTTAAGGTAGTCATTAGTAAGGAATTTGAGGATAGTTTCAGGATAAAGCCTTGTTGAAGAGATAATTGCAATAGAGTATAAAGAGCATGCTTTGTATTCCCTAGTTGGATTCTTTGTCAATTTTTAATATGTCTTGTTGTCATTTAGCTGGCCAAGGAGTTCAGTTATATAATACTCACGATCTAATATTACTATGGCTCCACCCTTATCCGCAGGGCGGATCACTATAAATGTATCTTTCTTACGTTTTTGTAGGGCTTGCCATTCTGCACTATTCATATTGGATTCATATTTTTCACCTGTTACGTGTTGATTTACAGTTGCTCTGGTACAGATGGACATGTATGTTTTAATAGGGGTGTGTGTAGTGTTGGACTCAAACTTAGATTTTGTTTTAAATTTGTTAACAGGGAGTGTGTTTGGAGCTGACTTAAAGTGATCTTTTAATTTAAGTTGTCTTTGGAACCTGTTAGGTCTACCTGATGTGTAAAGTCATAGTGCCTAGGGGTGGGGACATAACCAAGAACCTTTATTTAAAAGTTTTTCTTGTTATTCATTGAGTATTTTGCCACTAAGGTTAACTATTACACTTTCAATATGCTGATGTGTTATTTTTCATAGTACCCCCCCTTTCGAAAGTGGTTTCTATATCTTTGTTGAGTCCTTTTTTGCAAACTTGGTGGTTTATTTTGTGATCTTGTTGGTATTCTTTGTTTCTCTTGTATAGTATTGCTACTGGATTGTGCTTTATCAGGTTCACTAGAATCACCACTGGTATCAACTGTATGTATATTTCTTTGTGTTTGTCTATATTTGAATATTGTCCTATATCCTATGGCTCTGCCACTTAACCAACTATATAATCCCTGTAATCAGTTTCTACAGTGTAAAGTTTTTTATTTTTGAAATTAATTAATTCCTGTTTATATTTATCCAGCTGTGTTTTTAGTTTTGTTAACCAGCCTTCATTGGAATCCTCCCTAAGGCAATACATTTTTTAACTTTCAATATTTTCAATTTCTATTTAAGTGTTTCACTTTAAACGAGTTACTTCCTCAATAACCAATTAAATCCAATCTTGTGAGCACTTATTGGCTATTCCACACCATTTTTTTTTGCAAAATTCATTATTATTCCTCCCTATATTGGGAAGGTTTCTCACCCGAAACCCACGGGTAATAATTTTTTTTCTTAAAGTAATCAACAAGATAATTTGAGTGCAAATTGTAATCTATTTCTTTACGTTTTAAATTCAATAATCTATGATACAAGTTAAGGAGAGTCTCTCCTATGGCCTCACTGCCACAAAATTGTAGAATCCTCTCTGCATCTTCATCTGTATAAACAAATAAAGAGTCATTATCATTATTCACCCCTACAGTCCCAGAGGCTGGGTGTGCAGTGGACGTATCCATGATCACTTGAGTTGATGAAAACACTGTAATCCAAGTGCTGTGTCACAAATATATAAAAACCAAGAAATAGTAACAACCAAATCACAAAAGGAAGTCCTGGAGTTGTCAGGATTTATCCAATCTTAGAGTGAGGGTGCAATGAAGCAAATCTTCAAGACTTGAATAATAATGTTCCAAATTCATGCACTCACTATTAGCATTATTTTAATTGCCCGTGTTTCTCCTCCATTGTATATATTTTTTTTAAAAAAAGCTTCAAATATGAGGGCACTCACAGGATTTAGTAAAGTAGAAATTATTTATTCATCAATAAATCACTTCATCAAAGAATCTGACGGCTAGATTTGGAGTTTTGTCGGTAACGACCCGAAAAACTAACGCCCGCGTTTTACTGGCCGCACCATAAAAATAACTCTGGTATCGAGAGTCCACATAAAGGCTGCGTTAGGCTCCAAAAAAGGAGCGTAGAGCATTTTTAACGCAGCTTCAACTCTCGATACCAGAGTTGCTTACGGACGCGGCCAGCCTCAAAAACGTGCTCGTGCACGATTCTCCCATAGGAAACAATGGGGCTGTTTGAGCTGAAAAAAAACCTAACACCTGCAAAAAATCAGCGTTCAGCTCCTAACGCAGCCCCATTGTTTGCTATGGGGAAACACTTCCTACGTCTGCACCTAACACCCTAACATGTACCCCGAGTCTAAACACCCCTAACCTTACACTTATTAACCCCTAATCTGCCGCCCCCGCTATCGCTGACCCCTGCATATTATTATTAACCCCTAATCTGCCGCTCCGTAAACCGCCGCTACTTACATTATCCCTATGTACCCCTAATCTGCTGCCCTAACATCGCCGACCCCTATATTATATTTATTAACCCCTAATCTGCCCCCACAACGTCGCCTCCACCTGCCTACACTTATTAACCCCTAATCTGCCGAGCGAACCTGAGCGCTACTATAATAAAGTTATTAACCCCTAATCCGCCTCACTAACCCTATAATAAATAGTATTAACCCCTAATCTGCCCTCCCTAACATCGCCGACACCTAACTTCAATTATTAACCCCTAATCTGCCGACCGGAGCTCACCGCTATTCTAATAAATGTATTAACCCCTAAAGCTAAGTCTAACCCTAACACTAACACCCCCCTAAATTAAATAAAATTTACATCTAACGAAATTAATTAACTCTTATTAAATAAATTATTCCTATTTAAAGATAAATACTTACCTGTAAAATAAATCCTAATATAGCTACAATATAAATTATAATGATATTATAGCTATTTTAGGATTTATATTTATTTTACAGGTAACTTTGTATTTATTTTAACCAGGTACAATAGCTATTAAATAGTTAAGAACTATTTAATAGCTAAACTAGTTAAAATAATTACAAATTTACCTGTAAAAGAAATCCTAACCTAAGTTACAAATAAACCTAACGCTATACTATCAATAAATTAATTAAATAAACTACCTACAATTACCTACAATTAACCTAACACTACCAATAAATTAATTAAATACAATTGCTACAAATAAATACAATTAAATAAACTAGCTAAAGTACAAAAAATAAAAAAGAACTAAGTTACAAAAAATAAAAAAATATTTACAAACATAATAAAAATATTACAACAATTTTAAACTAATTACACCTACTCTAAGCCCCCTAATAAAATAACAAAGCCCCCCAAAATAAAAAAATGCCCTACCCTATTCTAAATTACTACAGTTCAAAGCTCTTTTACCTTACCAGCCCTGAACAGGGCCCTTTGCGGGGCATGCCCCAAGAAATACAGCTCTTTTGCCTGTAAAAAAAAACATACAATACCCAAGCCCCCCAACATTACAACCCACCACCCACATACCCCTAATCTAACCCAAACCCCCCTTAAATAAACCTAACACTAAGCCCCTGAAGATCATCCTACCTTGTCTTCACCATACCAGGTTCACCGATCGGTCCAGAAGAGCTCCTCCGATGTCCTGATCCAAGCCCAAGCGGGGGGCTGAAGAGGTCCATGATCCGGCTGAAGTCTTCATCCAAGCGGGGCAGAAGAGTTCTTCCATCCGATTGAAGTCTTCATCCAAGCGGCATCCATCCGGAGCGAAGCGGCAGCATCCTGAAGACCTCCACTGCGGAACATCCATCCTGGCCGACGACTGAACGACGAATGACGGTTCCTTTAAATGACGTCATCCAAGATGGCGTCCCTCGAATTCCGATTGGCTGATAGGATTCTATCAGCCAATCGGAATTAAGGTAGGAATATTCTGATTGGCTGATGGAATCAGCCAATCAGAATCAAGTTCAATCCGATTGGCTGATCCAATCAGCCAATCAGATTGAGCTTGCATTCTATTGGATGTTCCGATCAGCCAATAGAATGCGAGCTCAATCTGATTGGCTGATTGGATCAGCCAATCGGATTGAACTTGATTCTGATTGGCTGATTCCATCAGCCAATCAGAATATTCCTACCTTAATTCCGATTGGCTGATAGAATCCTATCAGCCAATCGGAATTCGAGGGACGCCATCTTGGATGACGTCATTTAAAGGAACCGTCATTCGTCGTTCAGTCGTCGGCCAGGATGGATGTTCCGCGGTGGAGGTCTTCAGGATGCTGCCGCTTCGCTCCGGATGGATGCCGCTTGGATAAAGACTTCAATCGGATGGAAGAACTCTTCTGCCCCGCTTGGATGAAGACTTCAGCCGGATCATGGACCTCTTCAGCCCCCCGCTTGGGCTTGGATCAGGACATCGGAGGAGCTCTTCTGGACCGATCGGTGAACTTGGTATGGTGAAGACAAGGTAGGATGATCTTCAGGGGCTTAGTGTTAGGTTTATTTAAGGGGGGCTTGGGTATTGTATGTTTTTTTTTACAGGCAAAAGAGCTGTATTTCTTGGGGCATGCCCCGCAAAGGGCCCTGTTCAGGGCTGGTAAGGTAAAAGAGCTTTGAACTGTAGTAATTTAGAATAGGGTAGGGCATTTTTTTATTTTGGGGGGCTTTGTTATTTTATTAGGGGGCTTAGAGTAGGTGTAATGTGTTTAAAATTGTTGCAATATTTTTATTATGTTTGTAAATATTTTTTTATTTTTTGTAACTTAGTTCTTTTTTATTTTTTGTACTTTAGCTAGTTTATTTAATTGTATTTATTTGTAGCAATTGTATTTAATTAATTTATTGGTAGTGTTAGGTTAATTGTAGGTAATTGTAGGTAGTTTATTTAATTAATTTATTGATAGTATAGCGTTAGGTTTATTTGTAACTTAGGTTAGGATTTCTTTTACAGGTAAATTTGTAATTATTTTAACTAGTTTAGCTATTAAATAGTTCTTAACTATTTAATAGCTATTGTACCTGGTTAAAATAAATACAAAGTTACCTGTAAAATAAATATAAATCCTAAAATAGCTATAATATAAATATAATTTATATTGTAGCTATATTAGGATTTATTTTACAGGTAAGTATTTATCTTTAAATAGGAATAATTTATTTAATAAGAGTTAATTAATTTCGTTAGATGTAAATTATATTTAACTTAGGGGGGTGTTAGTGTTAGGGTTAGACTTAGCTTTAGGGGTTAATACATTTATTAGAATAGCGGTGAGCTCCGGTCGGCAGATTAGGGGTTAATAATTGAAGTTAGGTGTCGGCGATGTTAGGGAGGGCAGATTAGGGGTTAATACTATTTATTATAGGGTTAGTGAGGCGGATTAGGGGTTAATAACTTTATTATAGTAGCGCTCAGGTCCGCTCGGCAGATTAGGGGCTAATAAGTGTAGGCAGGTGGAGGCGACCTTGTGGGGGGCAGATTAGGGGTTAATAAATATAATATAGGGGTCGGCGGTGTTAGGGGCAGCAGATTAGGGGTACATAGGGATAATGTAGCTGGCGGCGGCGTGCGGACGGCAGATTAGGGGTTAATAAGTGTAGGTAGCTGGCGGCGACGTTGTGGGGGGCAGATTAGGGGTTAATAAATATAATACAGGGGTCGGCGGTGTTAGGGGCAGCAGATTAGGGGTACATAAGGATAACGTAGGTGGCGGTCGGCAGATTAGGGGTTAAAAAAATGTAATAGAGTGGCGGCGATGTGGGGGGACCTCGGTTTAGGGGTACATAGGTAGTTTATGGGTGTTAGTGTACTTTAGAGTACAGTAGTTAAGAGCTTTATGAACCGGCGTTAGCCCAGAAAGCTCTTAACTACTGACTTTTTTCCTGCGGCTGGAGTTTTGTCGTTAGGTGTCTAACGCTCACTTCAGAAACGACTCTAAATACCGGAGTTAGAAAGATCCCATTGAAAAGATAGGATACGCAATTTACGTAAGGGGATCTGCGGTATGGAAAAGTCGCGGCTGAAAAGTGAGCGTTAGACCCTATTTTGAGTGACTCTAAATACCGGCGGTAGCCTAAAACCAGCGTTAGGAGCCTCTAACGCTGGTTTTCACGGCTACCGCCAAACTCCAAATCTAGGTCTAAGTCAAGAATGTACCCTATTAATGTATCAAAGTTATCATCCGCCACAGCTAAAAAGAGGTATCCTTAAATCCCAACTACTTAGAGTCATACGTAACAATACAGAAAACGTAATAAAGAAACACATTATTTAGCTATGAGATAAAGATTCTTGGATAGGGGATATAGAGCTAATGAAATGTACACAATTTAGGCTGAAATTGGACCAAGAAACACTAATTTACAAAACAAAACCACCGAAGGAGGGCAATACCAATTTAAATTTTATAACCACATATACCCAAGCCAGTAGTACAATCAGGAAAGCACTGACAAAAAATTGATCCAACATTACCCTTTATGGGGATGAAACCGGCTAGAATGGTATATAAGAAAGGACAAAGTTTGAGAACCATGCTTGTCAAACATGACATCAGCATGGAACATACTACCTGGCTACCTAAGGGTAAGCCAGGCTGTTACAAATGTGGAAATTGTGTGACTTGCAATCCACTATTCTCTGGTACAACATTTAGCAATCCCTTTAAAACTAAAAAGTACAATGTAAGACACAGACTCACATGTACATCTGACTATATAGTTTATTTCCTCTCCTGTACGTGTGGGAAATTCTATATAGGTAAAGCAAGTATCCCCTTCAAAGAAAGACTGGCTAGCCACAAAAGTGCTATCAGATCTGTTATACAAGATAGAAAAAGCCAGGCACTTCATGGAAATTGGGCATACAGTAGCCATGTTAAGTGCTATGGTGATTGATAGAATATCCCCTCTGAAAAGAGGAGGTAATAGGGATGAGGAATTGCTTAAGAGAGAAACCCAATGGATACACAGATTAGGTACACTTGCCTCAAGGGGAATAAACACGTATATTGATTGCTCTTTATTCCACTAAGTGATACTTTTAAAGCCAACAAATTGATGTTCAATCTTTAAACATATCCTCATACTTTCTTTTATAACTTGTGAACATTGGACAGTACATTAACACATAAAGGATGTCAAAGGTGTCCAAAATTCTGATGAAAATGTGTTTACCTGGTAGGAATTAATGATATGTGTATATAGAATGTGGCCTTGGCCAGAATGGATAATCACAAAAAATTCCAAATGAGGATAGGAAAATACCTAATATACATAGCGGCATTGATAATAGGGTTGTAAATCACAACACTGCTCTAATACTATTTAACATAAATTTGATTTGATTTTGTATGGATATTTTGTATGCTTGATATGTTATAGATTGGTATAATGTCCTGATCCTTCCCCTTTTGAAACGTCTTATGATGGCACACCCAATGAATGATGAGGAATTCTATAATACACCTCATAGATGGTATCAATTTATATGCTGATTAGTTTGCCAGCAACACTGTGCGCATTCATTTTATGATTATTGATATGCCAGACATGAGGGGCGAAACGCGTCAGAGGAACTACTTGAGCGTGTTTCACGCTCTGTTTTTAATTGCCAGATGTATTACCTTATTTTCAAAGCCCACACGCCACGACAACTGCTATAATAAACCTTTACATTTATACCCAATCTGGGTTATGCCAGAGTAGCAGCACGAATATTATGAATCAATAGTGTAATATATTGTGATCTGGGTTGTGTCAGATCTAGCATTTAGATAGCCTTATAGGAATTTTAGGTATTTTTCCAATAAGCCAGAGTATCGTTTTACTTAATACCTAGACGTAATTTTAGATATACACATAAAGACGTTTACTTAACAAGCTTATATTGCATTATAATACGATCTGGGCTGTGTTAGATCTAGCCACTGGATAGCCTTGCAGGAACACTAGGCTATTCACCCTTCGGTTAGAATATCTTTGCATTTATTACCTACACAATCCATAATTAATACTCTAACTTAAAGATTATATTTGAGTGTACTACAATACGATCTGGATTGTGTCAGATTTAGTTACATGATAGCCTTGCTTGAACACAGGAAACTTATCGATTTGTTGCAATACTGTTTTACCAAACAGCTATACTACCTACATAATAACTCTAACTTAATAAGTTCATCTTGTAGAATCATGAGATCTGGGTTGTGTCAGATCTAGCCATATGAGAGCCGTGCCTGAATTTTAGGCACTTTTCCTATCAGTCAGAACAGTAGTTTACTTATTTAATTCTCATAATCAAGTCCTATTTGACAGTGTATATGGTACTATATTGTGATCTGGGTGATGTCAGATCTAGCTAGTAGATATCAGTATGCTAATTGCAGGCAATGTACCAGTTATTTAGAGCATCCCTGTACTAAACACTTGTATGTGACCTAACTACATGTTTTAGAGCACAGCTTGACCAATAGAGTTTAATCCACAACACAGATTTATAATTTACTGTTAACATAGGATGTGCTACATGATTTAAGATTAGATCCACACTAGGTTAGATTGTATTTGCTCTATGATAGACATAAACCAGTGGCGGACAATACACCCTTTAATGAAGTTAACCTCACATGCTGTGGATCAGTCTAATAACATAAATAGCGCACATTGCAAATAATTTATATGCAATACACATGCAGTATAAGTCCATTAGAGACTAATACTAGGTATATGTTGTAATAGAGGTTAATCGTAAGGTAACCCATAATAGCGAGATCTGATCAGATCCCCCAGTATAAATACTATGCCGGTGACTTATTCAAGAGGTACAAGCTAACTTTGGTTGAATTAAAGTGAACTTCTGAATCATAGTGTGATCTTGTATGGTCTCCTAGTAGATTTGTAATATTTTTGATCGCATTGAGCTACAATCTGGTGGTGCAACAGTTTATTGAACAAGCAACAACTAAGTATTATCACACGTGTTTAAGCACAACATACACTTTGATACAATAGATATACCAGACAGAGTGTTAGACTGCTGGTATATGTTATCATTATTTCTCTTTTTTGGGGGTGATTATCAAGATTTGTCAAACAACCCATTCATTCCATTTTACCCTCCCTTTATGATCTTAGATACAAACCATCTCATAAATAAGAAGAATTTACCCAGCATAGTGTAATATTCTCTTCATTTGATCACTTTAATTATCCTACATCCATAATTACTATACAATTTGAATGTTAGGTTTAAAGCAGTTGTATATACGTATGGTATATTTTACTTTATACCCATGATAGAGTGGTGTGAACATAAATTTTCAGTAGAGGGATTACTTACCTTATTATATCCAGGCCAGATATATTATTATTCCCTCACAAAATAATTATTAGGAGTATCACTAAGGTATTTCTGGATTTTTTTTAAATGTGTGTTGAGTTTTGATTCTAATATTTATTAATAAAAGTTATATTTTAACTATTCCCTCCTTTTGTGGAAGCAATTGCCTTCATAAGTCAGGGCCCAGAGTGCTCGTTGTGCAAACCTTTTGGTGGGTATTCTAGGCTTTCTACAGCCATCCAACTTTTAGTCTTCTGATCCATTCTTTATTGCTAGTCTTGGTGTTACACAAGCAAATTTATCTGATGTTTTCACTGTTCCGCTATTCACATTGTTAAATCCTCCCCTGTTGATGCATCGTATGACGCTATATCCAATGAGATTTGAGCGGCTAATTTAAATAACTGTCCTGTATGCAATGACCGCAAGCAGTTTTCCAATGGCGATCGAGACGCTGTACTTGTGAACAATAATTCCCAAAGGTATGCCAATGTAACTACAATATTTCTTTATGTTACAAATTCCTATTATGATGCGTTATGCAGCACTCTGCTACATTGTATTAATTACTTATATATATCGTATGAGTCTATGCTAATACAAGCGAGCATTGATTGAACCAAACACTGATATTTTAAATAGAGTGTTTGTTTTTGTCTCTGTGGGGTTAACCCCTTGAGGACATATGAGAATTCACATAGGTGATGAGTTTAATGGGTGTTAGTAATGATTTTTTGTATTTTTGTCTATTTTGTATAAATTATGTGTATTTCTGATATACAATAATATAATGTATTGTCTGCATTTTAGATGGTCTTGAAGACGGCTTAAGTTATAAGCTGAAACGTCGACATTCTTTGATAAAGTGATTTATTGATAAATAAATAATTTCTACTTTACAAAGTCCTGTGAGTGCCCTCATATTTGAAGTATATATATATATATATATATTATTTTTTTTGTTATTCTTATGTTTTATGTTGATAATTATAAATGTCACTCATAACCTAAACAGGTATAAACCTCATATATGAAAATTTAATTATGCATAAACATGCCTGTAAATTCATTTAAGACTTAATAAAAAAAAAATATAAACTACAGTTACTCATAATAACACTACCTTAATAAAATTATTACAAAAATTATTTTAAAAAAATTCTTCAAAAAAAGTTATAAGGGCTCAAAGATAAGAGGTCTCAGGTGTTAAAAAAAAAAAAGCAGGCAAAGGACTTTAACCTAGAGATGCATATATATTTATGTCTAAAGATGGTTATGTGTGTGTGTATGTATGTATGTGTATATATATATATATATTTAATTTAAATGTAGAAAATATAGGAAGTGTTTAAGTAATATGCAGAGTAAGGAAAAAAGAGGAGAAATTGGTAAGAAAGGCAGTCTAAACTATTATCCAACAATTAATATTCCACTTAGACGGTTAAATCTGAATCAGTAATACTAACAGCCAGTGGTATTCAATAATAAACTGGGAGTCTGGAGCTGTGGATTGGTGTTAACTAACATCCACTGCTAGTTAAAGGGGATCCCCATTATAATATATGTCCTACGAAGGATTTAATACCATTTCTACTCGGGACATAATGACCGCAGCACTTTTCCATTTTCTGTCCGTTTGGGACCAAGGCTATTTTTACATTTTTGCGGTGTTTGTGTTTAGCTGTAATTTTCCTCTTACTCATTTACTGTACCCACACATATTATATACCGTTTTTCTCGCCATTAAATGGACTTTCAAAATATACCATTATTTTCATCATATCTTATAATTTACTATAAAAAACATTATAAAATATGAGGAAAAAATGGAAAAAAACACACTTTTTCTAACTTTGACCCCCAAAATCTGTTACACATCTACAACCACCAAAAAACACCCATGCTAAATAGTTTCTAAATTTTGTCCTGAGTTTAGAAATACCCAATGTTTACATCTTCTTTGCTTTTTTTGCAAGTTATAGGGCCATAAATACAAGTAGCACTTTGCTATTTCCAAACCACTTTTTTTCAAAATTAGCGCTAGTTACATTGGGACACTAATATCTTTCAGGAATCCCTGAATATCCATTGACATGTATATATTTTTTTTTCAAAGACATCCCAAAGTATTGATCTAGGCCCATTTTGGTATATTTCATGCCAAATTTTTTCACAAACTTTAGGTTTCTCACTGAAATTATTTACAAACAACTTATGCAATTATAGCATAAATGGTTGGGCTCCATAAATGGTTGGGATCCCCTTTGTTCAGAAATAGCAGACATATATGGCTTTGGCTTTGCTTTTTGGTAATTAGAAGGCTGCTAAATGCCCCTGCGCACAATACGTGTATTATGCCCAGCATTGAAGGGGTTAATTAGGGAGCATGTAGGGAGCTTCTAGGGTTAATTTTAGCTTTAGTGTAGTGTAGTAGACAACCCCAAGTATTGATCTAGGCCCATTTTGGTATATTTCATGCCACCATTTCACCGCCAAATGCGATCAAAGTAAAAAAAAACGTTAATTTTTTTCACAATTTTAGGTTTCTCACTGAAATTATTTACAAACAGCTTGTGCAATTATGGCACAAATGGTTGTAAATGCTTCTATGGGATGCCCTTTGTTCAGAAATAGCAGACATATATGACTTTGGCGTTGCTTTTTGGTAATTAGAAAGTCGCTAAATGCTGCTGCGCATCACACGTGTATTATGGCTAGCAGTGAAGGGGTTAATTAGGTAGTTTGTAGGGAGCTTGCAGGGTTTATTTTAGCTTTAGTGTAGAGATCAGCCTCCCACCTGACACATCCCACCCCCTGATCCCTCCCAAACGGCTCCCTTCTCTCCCCCACCCCACAATTGTCCCCGCCATCTTAAGTACTGGCAGAAAGTCTGCCAGTACTAAAATAAAAGGTTTTTTTTTTTTTAAAGAAAAAAAGAAGAAGCATATTTACATATGCTGTGTTTAGGATCCCCAATTAACCCCCAACCTCCCTGATCCCCCCCAAAACAGCTCTCTAAGCCTCCCTCTCAGCCTTATTGGGGGCCATCTTGGGTACTGGCAGCTGTCTGCCAGTACCCAGTTTGAACAATCAAATGTTTTTTTTTTTTTTTTTTTTTTTTTCTGTAGTGTAGCTCAATCCCCCCACGGACCAACCCCCACCACCTAAATCACACCGAAGGGTTTTTTTTTTAACATTAAATGTCCCACTTTTATTTTGTTTTGGGACACATTTTTTCTGTAGTGTAGCGGTTCCCACCCGCTCCCTCCCCGTGCACGCGCCCGCCCCCTCGTGCACGTGCGCGCGCCCGCCCCCGCCCCCGGACTTACCCGCCCACGATCCCGCCCCCCTCCACATGACCAGGGCCATCGATGGCCGCCACCCACCTCCCACACCGGCTCCCACCCACCAACGATACCGGCCATCGATGTCCGGTGCAGAGAGGGCCACAGAGTGGCTCTCTCTGCATCGGATGGCCATAAAAGGTTATTGCAGGATGCCTCCATATCGAGGCATCACTGCAATAACCGGAAAGCAGCTGGAAGCAAGCACGATCGCTTCCAGCTGCTTTCCACACCGAGGACGTGCAGGGTACGTCCTCAGGCGTTAACTGCCTTTTTTCTGAGGACGTACCCTGCACGTCCTCGGTCGTTAAGGGGTTAAAAATTTGCAGATAGCAATTATCAAGGGACCCTTTGCTGTAACAATTATTTGCTGTTATATAACAATTTATTGCTGTTGTTTCATAATTTGTTTGCATGTGGCATTAAATAGAAGTTTATTATTGCATACCACTGGCTGTTAGTATTATTGATTCAGATTTAACCCTCTAAGTGGAATATTAATTGTTGGATAATAGTTTAGTGCTAGATAAGACTGCCTTTCTTCCCAATTTCCCCTCTTTTCCCCTTACTCTGCATATTACTTAAACACTTATATTTTCTACCTTTAATTTAAATATAGCTAAGTACAGTCTTCTTGCACCATCATCTGCTACTTACTTAATAATGTAGCAGATGAATGTAAAACTTTTCCAGTATTGATTAACTGTGTGGGGCTGTTACATAAATAAAAATATATATTATATATATCTCATCTCTTTAACCAATCTCTCACCGCTGGCACATTTCCAGATACATTCAAGCTTGCGTCAATCATACCAATCCTAAAAAAGCTTGACCCGTCCACGCCTTCTATCGACCGGTCTCCTTACTTCCCTTTGCTTCAAAATTATTGGAACGACTGGTCTATAATCGGTTAACTCAATTTCTCACAACTAATTCCTTACTTGATCCACTACATTCTGGTTTCTGCCCTAAACACTCAACAGAAACTGCTTTTGTTAAAGTAACAAATGACCTGTTATCAGCAAAAGCAAAAGGCCATTACTCCTTACAAATTCTTCCTGACCTATCCGCTGCTTTTGACAAAATCGACCATCCTCTCCTCTTAAAAATACTACATTAATTTGGCATCCGAGACACAGCCCTCTCCTGGTTTGCCTCATATCTCTCAAACCGCTCTTTTTCAGTTTCCTTTAACAACATATCTTGCGATCCTATGCCTCTCTCAGTTGGAGTACCCCAAGACTCTGTCTTGGGCCCCTTGTTTTTCTCTCTATATATATCCTCCCTTGGAAAACGTATAGCCTCCTTTGGATTCCAGTACCACTCATATGTTGATGATACCCAAATCTATCTTTCTCTCCCTCTTTACTCAACCAGATTTCTGACTGCCTCTCAGCAATTTACTCTTGGATGTCTTCACACTACCTCCAACTTAATCTGTCCAAAACTGAGCTGCTTCTTATTCCCCCCTCTTCGAGACATCCAACACCTGACATTTCTCTGACGGTTGGAGACTCTATTCTCAACACCTCACCAGGTCCACTGTCTTAGGGTTACACCAGACTCAGAGCTCACATTCAACCCACATATACAAGCACTTACCAAATCCTGGCATTCACACCTACGCAACATTTCCAGAATTTGTCCCTTCCTTACTCAAAAAACTACAAAAATACTTATTCATTCCCTCATTTTGTCACGCATTGATTATTGCAATCTACTTCTAAATGGCCTTACAAAACACGGCCTCTCCTCCCTCTAATCTATTATGAATGCTTCTGCTAGACTCATCCACCTAAGTCGCCGATCTACATCTGCTGCTTCGCTCTCCCAGTCTCTACACTGGCTCCCCATACACTCCAGAATACAATTTAATGTATTAACCCTAACTTTCAAAGCACTAAACAGTCTAACTCTCAACTATATTTCCTCTCTCATGGTGAAATATTCCCCATCCCGTCCTCTTCTAACAACCTCTGACCTACGTCTCTCCACTCCTGTTATCTTTACATCTCACCCCCGCCTCCAAGACTTCGCACATGCTGTTCCTGTCCTCTGGAACTCTCTACCCCGCTCCATAAGACTGTCTACAACCTTGTATAGCTTCAGACGCTCTTTGAAAACCCACCTATTCAGATAGGCGTACCATATCTCCTCCATCTCTCATCCTAACCAAACTAATACATGAACTGCCTGACTCACTGCTGTAACTACAACCGATGTAACAAGCTACCCCCAACCTTATGTCTCTGCACCCTAAACCTGTAGACTGTGAGCAGGGCCCTCTTCCTCCTGTACTAGATTTGTTTAGTTTTGTTATGTTTTGTATTTTATCACAAATCCTTGTCATTGTATACCCCTAGCATTGTACCCAGCGCTACGGAATTTTGCGGTGCTATACAAATAAATAATAATTATAATAATATATAAATTTACAGACATAAATACATATGCATACATAGATATATAGACATTTTTAAATATATATATATATATATACACACATTGAGCCCTTTGCAGTTAAGTACATGAAAGCATGTAAAAACATATTTATGCAATATTCATATTCAATAAACTGTTTTACTGTGTGTTTACTGTAAATTTTTGACATTCCAATATTCTGCACATAGCAGAATATGTTCTATGTATTTATAATTAGATATTCCTATACTGTATATATCTATACCTATAAATATATATGTTATAAATAAACAGAACATATTTTGCTATGTGCAGAACACTGGAATGTGAAATGTTTATATTTTTCTGTCAGGTTAACGCACTTGAGAATCGGGTTTGCGCACCACGGGTGTTTTTACACTTTTTTTGCTCCATTGACTTCTGTGGGGGAATAGCATATCATGCGCGTGATATTCTAAGTTTGACTTTTTACACACGTCGGGTTAGCGCTTGTTAGAAAAGAGTTTACCAGACGCGCGCAAAAAGATTACTTCTGGCGCAGTTAAATTTCAAACAGGAGTGTTAAATAATGCTCCACTTGTAATCTGGTCCTAAACAATGTTGTTTTTTCCCCACTTATTAAAGGGTCAGTCCACACCTTAGTCATCTTAAAGTCTTACCTTAGATTAAGCTGCAAATAACCTCCAACACCCTTTCTATATTATGCAGCAGGAATGGTAAAAATGGTAAAATGAATATTGTTTCACACACACACATACACAGTACACACACACGTACACACACATACATACACCGATGTGACAAGCTACCCCAACCTTATGTCTCTGCACCCTAAACCTCTTCCTCCTGTACTAGATTTATTTAGTTTTGTTATGTTTTGTATTTTATCACAAATCCTTGTCAGTGTATCCCCCTATCATTGTACCCAGTGCTATGGAATTTGGCGGCACTATACAAATAAATGATGATAATAAAAAAACACATATATATATATACACACACACACACACACACACACACACACACACACACATGCATACTATACATACAATGCATACACACACACAGATACATACAGTACATAAATACATACACACACACACACATACATACATACACACACACATACATACATAGACACATACACACACGCATACATACACACACACATACATACATAGACACATACACACACACATACATACATAGACACAAACACATACATACATATACTGTATACATACAGTACATACATACATACATACATATACATATATACATACATACACACACATGCATACATACATACATATACATATATACACACACACACTTACATAGATACGTACAAACACACACACATACATTGAAACAACACAGCAAACTCTGATAAGGGCCACCGAATTTTAAAAAACTGACTTTAAAATAATAATGACCAAATATTTCTTGTGATTATGTAAATAAATGCCTCACAAAAAGCATCTCCGTGTAAAGTGACATACAAAGAGTTAGAAGGCTGCAGTCTAGGATGTTATAAAGGATTTGGGTTCCTTCTCCACCCTAAAAGCTTTTGTTATTGTCTTGTTCACTCAACCAATTAAACCAACACAGGGCATAATGTTTGGCTTCTATAAGGATCATATCCAGCTTAAATATTTAGCAAAATGTGTTTAGAGAACTTGTACAAAGCTGAATTTATCCATATTATCTAAATATATAGCTAAGTAACTAACTGCTTACACACACACATCTATATCTATCTATTGATCTATCTATCTATCTATACACAATCACACATACAAACATACATACATACATACATGCCTGTAAATTCTCAAGTAAAACTTCCCAATAAAATAATAAATACAATTATGATATGGTTATATTAATAAATTCCCTGGGAGGGGAGATTAAGTTCAGAATTTTCAAGCATTGAATTTCCTACATTTTGTATTGTAAAGAATGTATATGTGCATGCGCAAGTGATATGTACACGTGCGTATCTGGATGGATAGATAGATATAGGGTTGATGATCAAAAGTTCCCCACTAGAAATCTAATAAACTATGTTTAGCTTCGCAGGGACAGTCTTTGAGCAAGAAAATTCACTGTCCCTGTGATTTGCGAGCTGTGTCCCATAGAAACAATGAGAACTCTCTGCTATGTAACAGTTCACAATGGAGAACGAAGTACACAGAGAATACCTGGCGTATGATTACACTTTAAAACTAATACAAATAAAAATATGCTGTTTTCATTGCACTGGAGTGGACCTTAAATTGCTGTTATTTTCATATGCATAGGTTTTCCTTTCAGAGTAATTAGTTTTAAGTATTTTGACAAAAGATCACAACCTTTACATTTGCGAGAAAAAAAAACCTGTGAGCTCTGTACGGCGGAAATGTTTAAATAATTATGCTGAGATTTTCTGAATTTCTATGTATTTTTTTGCACATCCACTGTACTTAAATTATGATTAATGCTGTGCATAATTAATAAGATTTATTCGTGTGTAATCTACATACACATTTTACAGTTTTTTATAAAAGAACAATTTTGGTGAACAATTTTGCTTCAGTTTTGATGCATCTTAACAGTACAGTGTTTTTACTGTGTATTTCTGTGTGAATTGATCAAAAATATTTGTTTTGTATTATTTATAAAATTACATTTTCAGTGCCCACTTTTGTAATGTCTGTATCTCCTTCCCATACGAAAATGCAGTATAGGTCTCTTAAAGAGACACCCTGTTTTTAGGGTTAAAAGTGGCTTGAAAGAATTCCACTGGGCACGCATTCTTAAAGGGACATTAAAGTAAAAGTAAACTTCGTTGTTCAGCTATACACATTTACATAGTCAATCTAAAAATAATAGGAGTTTAATTCATCGTTTTGCTCTCATTAATATATAAATACCCTTTTCGCCGCATATAAACTCAGAATTTGGTTATTTTATATTCAACCAGTTGTTGAGAACATAATAGACTTCCTGGTCACGTTTTTCTGATCCTCCAATTGACTTTCTGGCCGATCGGCGGCCGTGAAGCTAGGTCATACTAGGCTATAACCCATTGCGCATGCGCCAAATCTAATGAAAACATGATTCTATCCGTCGCGCGTGCACAATTCGCGCTTGCGCACAATTTAGTTAGCATTTGACACGGCTCTTCTCGCAAATGAAGCGGCTCGTACTCTCAAATAGCATAGTACTGAATGAATACATTATTTCTATTCATTCAGTACTATGTTGCGAAATAGGTTGACGCATGCGCGTTGAAAATTAATATCGCATGCGCATTTTAATCCGGATCGGCGATTCATGCATGCGCAATCGTTGCATGTATCGTGAACACGCATTTAGACTACATATAGAGCGGGTGTGACCGCTATTCGTAATGACTAGAAAATACAGGAAGAGGAGGGTGGGAGGAGCGACGACGATAACGGTAGGGAAATAAAGTATAAAAATATAAACTCTGATTATAAATAAATAAATAAATAACCTAGCGAAACAGTAATATTACTTATAAATATTACATAGATGTGTGGCACAGGTGAAAAATTTACTTTCACTTTAAACACTAAACAAATGCTAGCTAGAATGATGCAGTCAAAGAAAAGGTTAGTCTAAGAATAACATGTAGATGTATTTTTTTAAGTTTCATTAGCTGTTTACATATTGACTAAATAAGTATAAAGTTTTAGTGTCTATAAAACAATGGGAGCTGCCATATTGTAACTTAGGTTACTTTCTCTGCTGTGGCCAGTTAGGGACAGTTATAAATAGGTAACTAGAGTATGCAGCCAATGGATGTGTGGAATATAAAGGCTGTGACACACAGCAAGCGGAGCGGTGCGCAGCGTGTAGATGCGGCTGTGCACGCTCAGTGTGTCCTGCCTTTTCATCTCTGAGCAATCTGCTGCATGAGGTCCCGTAGCTGAGCACTTAGATATGAAATATGTGAACTTCAGAAGCGATGCGACGTGGCTGCTTCACCTCACGCCGCATTGCTTGCAGTGTGTCACAGCCTTAACAGTGTTCTGCACTTCCATTTCCAACAGGAACTGAAAAGCTCACAATTTTAGAATGGAATTACAGGGAAAGGGGGCAAAATAAATAATGACAATATATTACAGACTTTTTTTATATGTACAATTTATCATTTTATATTAACATCTCAAAGTGTTTAATGTCCCTTTAAATAATCTCGAAAGCCCAGAGACCTTTAGATCAGCTAGGTAGACAAAAAAAGCTAGCACTATTTAGATTTGTAAATTGAGGGTTACGTTTTTAATAAATGAACTGCTGCTACAAATCCAGAGAGTGCTAGCTTCTTTATCTATATTCACAATGATTTATGCTATGCACAAAGTCCAACATCCCAGTTCTCATTTCCTCTTTAAACTATATGCAGGTGATACATAACAAATTGCCTGATCTGCAGGAATTAAATATGGCTTTGCTGTAACCCAGGATCTACAGATTAGCTGTACTTGTCAACTCTTTCTTGCAAACGTGTCACAAACAATTAGACTGAAGCATTAGCATACATATCATTTTATGCTGAAGGGATGAAGTGTGTAACTGGCACACAAGATATGTACACTTCTATTTTTTTAAATAGTTTTATTATTATGCTGTTTTTGTACCAATTTATAAAATAATTTAAAAAAATGTGAATATTGTCAAGGTTTTCATTGGTTTATTGATAGTTGTTTATCTGTTACTTAAAGGGAAACAAGTCAAAATTAAACTTTCATTTTTCAGATAGAGCACACCATTTTAAACAACTTTGCTATTCACTTCCATTATCTAAATGTGCACAATCTTTATTGCACACTTTCTGAGGCACCAGATCCTGAGCATGTCCAAGATTCCCAGAATATATGTATAAGCATTTTGTGATTGGCTGATGGCTGTCACATGATGCTGTGGGAGGGAAAATAGAACTAACTATAAAATTTGTCAGAAAGTAATCTACTACTCATTTGAAATTCAAAGTGCGTTTGTATTGTCTTTTTTTATTGTGCATTTACTGATTATGTACAGTGTCTTTACAAAAAGAGTTAAAAAAATGTCTGCCATTAAAGGACCACTAAACAAAGTAGAACTGCATAAATATTTTGTGTATACAGCTTTAAGAAAAGAAAACAAGCGTTTTTTCTAAACTTTACTTAGTGTCCTGTGAACCTTAGTCTGCTTTCTCTTTGCTAACATTTTTCCCCTTTGACACTCTGCTGTGTACTGTAGTAGAACATTAATATCAATGAGAAAATATTAAAGGAACATTAAACCCCCAAATTGTTCTTTCGTGATTCAGACAGAACATTTTAAACAACTTTACAATTTACTTCTATAAAGTTGATTGGTATCCTTTGTTTAGGGTTGCCAGCTGTCCGGTATTTGACCGGACAGTCCGGTATTTTCAGTTGCTGCCCGGTAATACAAATACAAAAAAACCGGACAAGCCTCTCTAAGACAGTCACAATGAGGCCTAGTTATCAAGCCTTCAACCTCAAATACGCTGGAATTCCGCAGCGTATTTGTGGCGAGGCTGATTCGCCTTAGTTATCAAAGGCTAGAGACCGGCAAAAGTAGAATTTTGTGACGTAAACTTCGATCCGCCGGACTCAGTCCGACACAGATCGATTCTTACGTCACTCCAGATGTTCCACACACAAGTTCGGCACAATCTGACTACTTTTGCTAGTTATCAAAAAACTAGCAGGTACGCTCGGCACTTTTCCGGCCCAGCGTACCTGGTTTTCAAACCGCCACCCTGGAGGCGGCGGATCCCATAGGAAAGTACAAGTTCGCTGCTGACAGACATCCCATTGATTCCTATGGGAACTGTCTACACCTAACACCCTAACATTTACCTCGAGTCTAAACACCACTAATCTGTCCCCCCTACACCGCCGCAACTAAATAAAGTTATTACCCCCTAAACCGCCACTCCCGGAGCCCACCGCAAGCTACTCTATACATATTAACCCCTAAACCGCCGCTCCCGGAGCCCACCGCAACCTATATTAAATTTATTAACCCCTAATCTGCCCCCCTACATCGTCGCCACCTATAATACATTTATTAACCCCTATCCGGCCCCCCCCCTACACCGCCGCCACTGTAATAAAATTATTAACCCCTAAAACCTAAGACTAACACTAACCCTAACACCCCCCTAACTTAAATATTAATTAAATAAATCTAAATAATATTTCTCTTATTAACTAAATTAATCCTATTTAAAACTAAATACTTACTTTTAAAATAAACCCTAATATAGCTACAATATAAATAATAATTATACTGTAGCTATCTTAGGATTTATTTTTATATTACAGGCATCTTTCAATTTATTTTAACTAGGTACAATAGCTATTAAATAGTTATTAACTATTTAATAGCTTACCTAGCTAAAATAAAGAGAAATTTACCTGTAAAATAAAAACTAACCTAAGTTACAATTACACCTAACACTACACTATACTTTAATAAATTATTCCTATTTAAAACTAAATACTTACCTGTAAAATAAACCCTAAGATAGCTACAATATAATTAATAATTACATTGTAGCTATCTTAGGATTTATATTTATTTTACAGGTAACTTTGTATTTATTTTAGCTAGTTAGAGTAGTTATTAAATAGTTATTAACTATTTAATAACTACCTAGCTAAAATAAATACAAAATTACCTGTAAAATAAATCCTAACCTAAGTTACAATTAAACCTAACACTACACTATCATTAAATAAATTAAATAAATTACCTACAAATAATTACAATTAAATACAATTACATAAACTAACTAAAGTACAAAAAATAAAAAAAATCTAAGTTACAAAAAATAAAAAAAATAGGTTACAAACATTTTAAAAATATTACAACAATTTTAAGCTACTTACACCTAATCTAAGCCCCCTAATAAAATAACAAACCCCCCAAAATAAAAAAAAATGCCCTACCTTGATCAGAACAGCCAATAGAATGCGAGCTCAATCTGATTGGCTGATTGGATCAGCCAATCGGATTGAACTTGAATCTGATTGACTGATTCAATCAGCTAATCAGATTTTTCCTACCTTAATTCCGATTGGCTGATAGAATCCTATCAGCCAATCGGAATTGAAGGGACGCCATCTTGGATGATGTCCCTTAAAGGAGCCTTCATTCGTCGGTAGTCCGTCGGTAAAGAAGGATGTTCCGCGTCGGCGGGATGAAGATTCAAGACCCGGCTTGGAAGATGACATCGCCCGGATAGAAGACTTCTTCAGCGCCTCTTGGAAGATGACATCGCCCGGATGGAAGACTTTTTCAGCGCCGCTTGGAGGATCACTTCATCGGATGGAAGATTTCTTAAGCGCCACTTGGAGGATCACTTCTGCCGGTCCGGGTCTCCTCTTCAGTTCCATCGGTGGCTCGGCTGAGTGAAGACGACTAAAGGTAGGATGATCTTCAGGGGATTAGTGTTAGGTTATTTTAAGGGGGGTTTGGGTTAGATTAGGGGTATGTGGGTGGTGGGTTTTAATGCTGGGGGGGTTGTATTTTTCTTTTACAGGCAAAAGAGCTGAATTCTTTGGGGCATGCCCCCACAAAAGGCCCTTTTAAGGGCTGGTAAGGTAAAAGAGCTTTGAACTTTTTTAATTTAGAATAGGGTAGGGCATTTTTTTATTTTGGGGGGGTTTGTTATTTTATTAGGGGGCTTAGATTAGGTGTAAGTAGCTTAAAATTGTTGTAATATTTTTAAAATGTTTGTAACCTATTTTTTTTATTTTTTGTAACTTAGCTTTTTTTATTTGTTGTACTTTAGTTAGTTTATGTAATTGTATTTAATTGTAGTTATTTGTAGATATTTTATTTAATTAATTTAATGATAGTGTAGTGTTAGGTTTAATTGTAACTTAGGTTAGGATTTATTTTACAGGTAATTTTGTATTTATTTTAGCTAGGTAGTTATTAAATAGTTAATAACTATTTAATAACTATTCTAACTAGCTAAAATAAATACAAAGTTACCTGTAAAATAAATATAAATCCTAAGACAGCTACAATGTAATTATTAATTATATTGTAGCTATCTTAGGGTTTATTTTACAGGTAAGTATTTAGTTTTAAATAGGAATAATTTATTAAAGTATAGTGTAGTGTTAGGTGTAATTGTAACTTAGGTTAGTTTTTATTTTACAGGTAAATTTCTCTTTATTTTTAGCTAGGTAAGCTATTAAATAGTTAATAACTATTTAATAGCTATTGTACCTAGTTAAAATAAATTGAAATTTGCCTGTAAAATAAAAATAAATCCTAAGATAGCTACAATATAATTATTATTTATATTGTAGCTATATTAGGGTTTATTTTAAAGGTAAGTATTTAGTTTTAAATAGGATTAATTTAGTTCATAATAGAAATATTATTTAGATCTATTTAATTAATATTTAAGTTAGGGGGGTGTTAGGGTTAGTGTTAGACTTAGGTTTAGGGGTTAATAATTTTATTACAGTGGCGGCGGGTTAGTGGGGGGCAGGATAGGGGTTAATAAATTTATTATAGGTGGCGACGGTGTAGGGGGGGCAGGATAGGGGTTAATAGGTATAATGTAGGTGGCAGCGGTGTCCGGGAGCGGCGGTTTAGGGGTTAATACATTTATCAGAGTTGCGGCAGGGTCTAGGAGCGGCGGTTTAGGGGTTAATACATTTATCAGAGTTGCGGCAGGGTCTAGGAGCGGCGGTTTAGGGTTTAATAACTTTATTTAGTTGGGGGAGGCTCCGGGGCGCTGGTATAGGGGGTAGAACAGTGTAGTTAGTGTGAGTGCTTAGTGACAGGCTAGCAATAAAGCTGGGAAAAAGCCAAAGAGCAGTGAGATCGGATGAGTGATAACTCTCACAGTCCGCTGCTCATCGCCCCGCGGCTTTTTGACAGCTTTATTTGATAACTTAGGCGAAATTTTTCAGGTCCGCGGTGGCGATGTGAGGCGAGCTTAGGCGGGCGTATTGGGCCGGTGAAGGCAGGAAAGTTGACACGTTGATAACTACCCCCCACTGTCTGTACTTTCAATTTTTTTATTTTATTCCTCCGATAAAAAGTTCCCTCCCAGAGTTACACTACCAGCCTGTGTCCCACTCCCAACCAGCAGTCCGGCACCCAATCTAGCCTTTTAGTTGGCTGCTATTAGCTCAGCTAGAGCCGGACTCCTGGTGGGCACAACCGCGCAGCTTGCACTGACTGAGAGTCTGTCGGACGGACATCACGTGATCACGCCGTGCACGTGACATCACGTCATTGAGAAGACCGGGCTGTGCTGTTAGCTGGCTGCTGAGTGCTTCTGAGTCTACATGCCGTTCACTCAGTCAGCAGCAATCTGTCACTTCACTGTGTGTGACACTGACCGGGTAAGACCTGGTGACTGACCGACCGATCTAGTCAAGTACACAATGAGGTATGTGGCATGGTTGTCTCTCAGACCAGTTTGTTAAGATTTAATATCATCCACAAAAAAAGTAATTATATATATATATATAATATATATTATATATAATAAATATTATATATATATTATACATATATAATATTATATATATATATATATAATATTATATATATATATATAATATTATATATATATATAATATATATATATTAATTATATGTATATATATTATATAAATATTATATATATATATATATATATATATATATATATATATATATATATACACACACACACACACATATATATATATATATATATATATATATATATATATATATATATATATATATATATATATATATATAATGTCACCTCAAACTCCCCCCACCCCCACCCCCCGCAGTTGTTTTCTTGGGTGTTCGGTATTTTTGTGGCGGACACCTGGCAACCCTACCTTTGTTGAAAGAGCAGCCATGCACTACTGGGAGCTAGGTGATTGCATAGGGCGAGACAAAGACAAGAGGCATATATGTGCAGCCATCAATACGCAGCTAGGTCTCAGTAGTGCATTGCTGTTTCAGAGCCTACCTAGCTATGCTTTTCAACAAAGGATGAATGTAAAGGGACAGTCTACAATATAATTTTTATTGTCTTAAAAGATAGATAATCTCTTTATTAGCCATTCCCCAGTTTTGCATAACCAACAGAGTTATATTAATATATTTTTTACCTCTGTGATTACCTTGTATCTAAGCCTCTTCTGACAGCCCCCTGATCACATGACTGTGACTATTTAAAATCTATTGAGTTGCATTTAGTACAGTGCTAACTCTTTAATCTTTAATAACCCACTGGGCGTGAACACAATGTTATCTATATGGCCCACATGAACTATCAGTCTCCTGTTGTGAAAAGCAAATAAAAAAGCATGTGATTAAGCCTATATGTCTATATATGCATATATGTCTATAGAGCCTTTGAAACAGGCAGAAATTTAGAGCTTTAAATGTTATAAATATATTAATCTAACACTGTTGGTTGTGCAAAGCTGGGAAATGGGTAGTAAAGGCGTTGTTTATCTTTTTAAACAATAACAATTTTTGTGTAGACTGTCCCTTTAAAACATTGTTTAACCCTTTGAGTGCTAATGACGGCTCTGAGCCATCACAGAGTTTCCCACTCTGGTGCTAATGACGGCTCAGAGCCGTCACTATCACTCTCCCACCTTGAGGGAGATCTGGTGGCTCCTACCCCGGCGATGGTGCCTGTAGAATGACAGGCATCACCGGGGCTTCCCGTTTTGCGTGGTGACGTCACGGGTAATAACGTGATGACGTCACCGCGCAACTTTATTTATACTTAACAATGTTAAGTATAGGAGCAGGGGGCATGCTGCTTAGAAGCCTGTATCTCAGGCATCTAAGCAGCTAAAGACCCCCAAGACCCCCCATTGGAAAGATAATCGCCTAACCTTTCCAACAGTGTAAGTCTTGGGGGTCTGAAGAAAAATTAAAAAAAAGTTAAAAAATGTTTGTTTAAAAAATAAAAATAAACTTTAAAAATCTTAGCACCCAGGTGAGAAAGTGCTTAGCACTCAAAGGGTTAAAGGAACGGTAAACTATGTAATTCATACTACGTTTTTACCACTTAATATTGTAGATGTTATATGAGTAATCATTCTTGAATAAACATTTTTAATAAATTGTTTGTCTAAATAAATACAATCCTTACTGTTTACTGCTTGGTTTCCCCTTTTGTATTGCACTCTAGACCACCTACTAAATTACAAGGAGAGGCTTGACTTTGAATCAATGCGCTCTGCATAGTGAGCATATTAATTAATATGCCTGCTCGCTCCCGGATGCATGCGCAATAGAAATGAAGACTAACGTAAGTGCAATTAGACCGTCAGCCATTCACGTAATTTCTACTCGCTGGTCACGTGACTTTACGTGAATCCGAAGCCCATATGATGCTTAGAACATGCTGAGTGCAAGGCAGCATCAGTAAGTTGCTCTTGCATCTTAGGGGTCAATTATTATTGGCCCGAATTGGGCCATTTCACCCTGTTTCCGTATGTATTAAAAATTGAAATATTTATTAAAAAGATGTACTTATAATTTCGTCATAAACACACTGAGCATAACGCAGCATTAACATGCTAGCTGCGGTTTGAGCTCAGTGTGATTCTACCTTTTTCGAAAAGCATTTATTTAAAGGGACAGTTTACCCCAAAAAAATCTTCCCTTTAATTTGTTACCAATAATCCATTTTACCTGCTGGAGTGTTTTAAATCGTTTACAAGTATCTCGTTTACCATTGTTTCTGCATTTGAAATAGTTGATTTAGCCTGTTGTTTCTTCGCCTATACTGAAAGTTTCTATACTGATGTCCAGGCTATTGACAGACTATTTAAACACAGCCAGCAGAATAAATTACACTCCCATTAAGGTCTAGAAGAGATAAGTAATAAAATCTTAATTTTCCACAATTCCCTCTTAAAGGGACAGTCTAGTCAAAATTAAACTTGCATGAATCAGATAGGGCATGCAATTTTAAACAACTTTCCAAATGACTTTTAACATTAAATTTGCTTTGTTCCCTTGGTGGTATTTTTAAAAAGCTAAACCTAGGTAGGCTCAAACCAATTTCTAAACCGTTAAAAAGCTGCCTCTTAGCTCAGAGCATTTTGAAAAAAATTTCACAGTTAGACAGTACTAGTTCATTTGTGTCGTATAGATAACATTGTGCTCACCCCCGTGGAGTTATTTAGGAGTCTGCACTGCATGTCTGTCAAAATCACTGAGATAATGGGGCAGTCTGCAGAGGCTTAGATACAAGGTAATCACAGAGGTAAAACATATATTAATATAACTCTGTTGGTTATACAAAACTGGGGAATGGGTAATAAAGGGATTATCTATCTTTTTAAACAATAAAAATTCTGGTGTAGACTGTCCCTTTAAGTATTGAGCTTTGGTTTACAGACAAATATAAGATAAGAAAGCAACCAGTGACATAAACAGTGACATCAGTGGTAATGAACAGTGCATGTGCAGGGTACCATGCGAGTGCGTGGAAATGGCACCCGTGGTAAGTATATTATAATTATTATCATGGGGCTTGGAAATAATTATACAGTACATTTAAAAATAACTTAAAACCCCTAGAAATTAGAAATAATAGAAGTGTATTAAAGGGATAGGAAAGTCAACATTAAACTTGCATGATTCAGATAGTGCAGGTCATTTTAAGACACTTTTATAATCACTTCTAGTTTCAAATGTGCTTCGTTCTCTTAGTATCCCTTGTTGAAAAAGAATATGCACATATCCTACACTAGTGGGAGCTACCTGCTGATTGGTGCCTGCACACATTTGTCTCTTCTTGTTATTGGCAAACTAGATGTGTTTAGCTGTAGTGCAATGCTGTTCCTTCAGCAAAGGATAACAAGAGAATGAAGCATGTTTGGTAATAAAAGTACATTTGAAAGTTGTTTAAAATTGTATGTTCTATCCAAATTATGAATGAAAATATTGGGGGGTTTTCTGTCTCTTTAAGTTTCTTTTCATCATATTTAGCACTTTTTGGGGGGTTTACTGTCCCTTTAGAATTGCATACTCTATCTGAATCATAAAAACTTGGACTCCAGAGTTCCTTTAAACCAGCTGTAGATAACCTACAAATACACTGTCCCTAGCTGAGGAGGATTTCTTCTCCCAATATTTATTTTAGAGAAGAACCTCTGAAGACTATGAAATTATGATAAAGTGAGCCATTTTAATAGTTCACACATTACAATTAAAAGCATGTACAGGAGTACCTCATTTTATTGCGCTCTGCAGATATTGTGCTTTTTACACATTGAAGGTTTGTGGCAACCCTACATCGAGCAAGTCTACCAAATCCATTTTTCTAACACATATAAACAACTTTCTAATTTACTTCTTTTATCAAATGTATTTAATTCTCTTGATATCCTTTGATGAATGAGCAGCAATGCGCTACTGGTTTCTAACTGAAGACATGTGTGAGTCAATAACAATTGGTATGTATATGCAGCCACCAATCAGCAGCTAGAACCTAGGTTCTTTGCTGCTCCTGATCTTTCCTAGATAATCCTTTCAGCAAAGGATAACACAAGAAGGAAGCAAATTAAAGAAAAGAAGTAAATTGGAAAGTTGTTTAAATTCTATGCTCTGTCTAAATTATGAATATCTAATGATGACTTTACCGTCCCTTTAAGGTATGTACATTGTTTTTTTAGACATAATTCTAGTGCACATTTTATAGACTACAGTTTAGTGTAAACATAACTTTTATACGCATTAGAATTCCTGTACTACACAGAGCATGCAATATTAAGATCAGAAACAAATTTGTGCTTCAAACAGATGGCATCTGATTGGAATGTTGTGTCAATGGTGTTACCATAGATATCATACACAAGTGTTGTAACTGGCAAAATCTTGTTGCCCACAGCATTCCCTGACTCAGCAAGAAGAATGTTGCTTTCTCAGGCGTTGCATTGGGTGACATCACAGCTGAAACATTTTCCCTGCCACAATTTTATGGATGAGAATCAAACATTATAGTAATTAAATACAGTTTAAGATCTTAAATTTATCAGGTGCTAAATACTAAGGCAGGGATTATCAACTTCCGGACGGACAGAGTTCGCTCATGGGAACCTGTCGGCCCGGGATTGCAGAATGCAGGCAGCGTATTGCAGCAATACCCTGCCTGTATTTAACTTTATTAACTTGTACAATGCCGCCCCCTGCTTGCTCTAGCCAATTAGCGCTCAAGTAAATTTATCAGGTGCTAAATACTAAGGCAGGGATTTATCAACTTCTGGACGGACAGGGTTCGCTCATGGGAACCTGTCGGCCCGGGATTGCAGAATGCAGGCAGCGTATTGCAACAATACGCTGCCTGTATTTAACTTTAACTTGTGCAATGCCGCCCCCTGCTTGCTCTAGCCCAACAGAGCTCAAGTAGGGGGTTGCCAATCACTCCAGGGCGAACATACCTGGGGGGATTTAATCCGCCATGCTTTTGTGCATGAAAACTTTTCCCCCTTATGAAATGCCCTTTTCTTATACAATTCTGTATGTGTCTAATTAGATTTTGCAGTTAGATCCAGGGGCAGTTCTAAAATAAAATAAATAAAAACAGAATTTGGGGGACTGCAAACATTTGCTTACCTAAATTTCAGTCCTGAAGGTTCATGGTTCGAGTTGTGGCAGGCTTGTTGAGTTGTATGTTTTGTATGAATAGACAAGAAGAGCAATTTTTACCCTCCCTCTCTGGGTGCTGGATAAAAAGATTGGGGTGATTTTGCTCTCATTTAGAGCCTCCGCTGATTATATCACATACATAATTTAGATGTTTTTTACCATTTACATGGCAGCGTGTCTAAAGAGATAAAAAAAAACAAAGTCAAAATGAACACAGCTTGCCTTAGATGGTTTTGCACCAAAACGGTTATGGATTGGAGTTCGGGCCTGAGCTATTAGTCACAACTGCGATTTAATAGGTAAAAGTGACGTCAAAATTAAACTTTCATGTTTTAGATAGAGCTTGCAGTTTTAAGAGACTTTTCAAATGATTTTCTTCTATCAAATGCAGTTTGTTTTCTTGGTACCCTTTTTTTGGTAAGCATACATAGCTATGCTCAAGAACAACAATGTACCACTGAGAATTAGCTGGTGATTGGTGGTGGGCAACCACATTTCCCTCTCGTCATTGGCTCAGCAGATGTGTTCAGATAGCTTTTTACAGTTTATCAATAACGATATGCAGCTGAAGTTTATAGGTTATTGTAATGATTTGCCTATTGACTTCTTGGATGTCACACTTGAGGGTGATGCAGTTAATGGAAAAGTAACAACAAGAACTTATAGGAAGCCCAGTGCGGGCAACACTATATTGCATGCAAAGTCTTATCATCCGCGTCATCTGATACATGGGATACCGAGGGGTCAATTTATCAGAATCAGACGTAACACAGATAATGATGATATTTATCTTCAACAGTCAAATGAGTTAAACGATAGATTGACAATGAGGGGCTGCTGTCCCACTGAACTGGAATTGATAAGAAGTGAAGTTGGTAAAATGCAACATCTAAAGTATGTTACTAAAGCCAATGGAGGGTTTCAATATAAAGCGAATGTAGTGTTTACCACTGAGTATGCAAATCGGTTTCATCATGATGTAAAAATATTGAAGAGGAATTTGTCTATTCTTAATAAGGATGTTACTTTAAAAGCTACTATCTTGCATTGCAAGTTTGTTTCAAAGAAACCACAAACTTTAGCATCCAGACTTTCCCCAAGTTTTGTAAAAAGATCAGTTAAGAAAAATAGTTCCTGGTTGAATGTTAAAGTGAAGGTCAATTTAGATGAATTGGTGTCCGGTTTTTAATAATCCTGTTAAAAACAAGGGCACTTTAATTCATCAAAATTGACATTTCACTTGTTTTCCTCTAAAACTTACCTTTTAATCCTGAGAGCTGCTCCTGCGATTCCCCCGGCCGTAGGAAGCCTCTTCTTACGTCAGAAATTACGAATCCGGCTTCCTCTAATCACGGCTTTTCCCCCAGGGGGATCATGGCCTGAGGCAACGCCCTGATTGGAGGAAGCTGGATTCGTCATTTTGGACCCGCGAAGAGGGCTTGTGACGGGCGGAGGAAGCGCTGCAGCGGCTTTCAGGATTAAAAGGTAAGTTTTTGAAGTGCCCTTGTTTTTAATAGGATTAGTAAAAAACGGGCACTAATTCATCTAAATTGACCTTCACTTTAAAGGCAATTATAAGTGCGGGGCAAGAGGGTGTCTAACTTTTGATATGATAATCAAGTATATTATATTTCCTTCTATGCAAACTGTAGGGCATCATTTGCAGTTTATTTACTGTAAAGTAATATTTGCCACATACAGTATGTTGGTAAAACAACTCATGAGGTGCATGTACGTGCACGTGAGCATTTTAATGACGTAAAGAACTGCAAGGCTGATTCTACAGTTGCTAGGCATTTTAACTGTGAACATCTCACTAGTGTTGGAGAGTTTTGATAAAAATCATAGATATAGCAAAAGTACCATTACGGGGTGGGAATAGGTATAAAATATTAGATAAAAAAGGAATTATTTTAGATTTTCAAGTTAAAAACCAGAACCCCAAATGGCCTTAACCCGGAATGGGACATCAGTTATTTTGTATAAAGAACTAGTTGATAAACAGCTTCTAACTCTTTTGTATAATTAAAAAGCCATAAATGAGCAATATGAGGATTTGAGAACAAAAGTATAATAATATTTTTGTACTTTGTTTTTATACAATGTTTTGATTTTATCTTTGGCATTGAAAGTGTTAACTTGTTCAGTCTTCTATCCTATATAAGGAGTTGAGAGCTTTGAAGTTGCAATCTATGAGTAAGCGCCACCAGGGGGTGCTAAACGCGTCAGGCAGCTGATATGCTCTATATGTGTTTGTGCTTTTTTAACTGATACAATAAAGTATTTTTGCTTTATTTTGACCCTCTGATGTGCAGCCTTTTCTCCTTTCTACGTGTTCAGATAGCTCCCAGTAGTGCATTGCTGCTTTCAGGTGATTTTAACTCTAACTTGCGCAAAGGGGTTACACATAAACACATAGAAAATCTAAACTATTGTAATTTACCCCTAATTGGAAAAAAGGGAATGTCCATTTTTTTTTTATCAAAGTGATCATAATCTTAAAATCCAGCCAAGCTTGATAAATGCCACTAGATTTGATCTCTATTTCCCCACAAATGCAGCTTTAAAGGGACAGAAAACACCTTGGGATTTTTATTGAATATGTTTAGTTATGTGTAATGAAACAACTTTGCAATATATTGTCATTACTTTTTTTTTCTAATTCTCAGAACTTGAAATGACAGTCACCCTGCTGACTTTTCAAGGCTACCCCTACTACATATGTCCCTAATTGGCCTTATCAAATAACAACTACAAAACAATGCATTGTATACTAACTTTAGTACAGTAGCTAGCCTTGCTGTCTGTGAACTAAAGCCCAGATTGGCTCCTCCAAATAAGGCAAATGGTAGGTGGAGTTTGGCTATTGAAAAAATAATTGTAGTAAAAAGGATGCAGTAATTTGTTTAAAAAATGTAAATACTTTGCTGATATGTTATTCTTTATCATTATAACAGAAATCTATTGTAAGGTGTTTACTGCCCCAATTGTCATTTACTAATAGTTAAACATTGTAATTGATATCTGTATTTGTTTTGCAAATGCCAATATCTTGTACATATGTTTTATTCATGTTTTTACATGTCATATAATTGATGATGACGATTTATGTGATGTTATTCAAATCGTCAGCCAAAAGGGCCATTACGGTTGTTGACATGGGCACCTCCATCTTGTTTTTCGGGTCTGAGCATACAGAATTGTATTTGATGTGTCCATTTTGTTGTCAATATTTAGTTGATAACTTGTGGTCGGATGGATAGTAATTGCCATTTGATGTGGTCCATACATGTTATGGGTAAATTTTCCGATATCTGCTCAGATCCAATTCAATATTTTCAGATTGCGGAAATGGCATTATTGTTTAGCTTGTGATTGCTCCAACGATAAAAAAAAAGTATTGGGTACCGTAAAACCGCCAATAAACATGATCTAAAAGATTGGAATTTAACCCATAATTATACGCATGCAGCAGTGCAACAAAAAAACACTTTATTAAACAAATCATTTAACTGCAATAGATGGCTGAAAAGCATTGACAGCCAAGCAGTTAACATGAAAAAGCCTTGTGCACTCGTTAGAGCTTCAAAGAGAGACCAGGATGGTTGGCAAGTAAAGTCTCTTACATATATTATTTATAAAAAGGAAATCCAATACATGGATCCCAATCTGTGCTGTGCCAACATACAAAGGAATATTAGTACACAGGGAAGTGTCATAAATAATTCATGGTTTTGCTTTTTCCTCTTCAGAGGGATGTGAGTAATGCGCTCTAATGGAACACATATGAGAAAAAGATAATTAGAAGCTATATGTCTGGGCTCTTTGTCACCACTAGGTGCATCTGTAAATAGGAATGCATCCAGCATGTTATGGGTTAATGAATAAAAGCTGCAGTGCTAATTCACTTATAATGCTTTTGATGTATCTCTATAGTCTGTCTTCCTCTGTAGCTGTAACTTTGTGCAGGTTTAAAGGGACCGTATACACCAATTTTCATATAACTGCAAGTAATAGACACTACTATAAAGAAGAATATGCACAGATACTGATATAAACATCCAGTTTAAAACCATTTAAAAACGTACTTAGGTGTGCCCAAAACTTACTTAGGGGCTCTTATCTCATTAGCAGTTTAACACTGTTAATGAGATAAGCCTGGGACATCCACTGAAAGAGGCTGACAGCAGAACCCCCCCTTCTTTTGCATATGAAAACAGAAGCTTTTTGAAGTCTGTATACATCAGTATACATCTAAAACGTTGGGGCTTGGTTAGGAGTCTGAAACTCAGCACAATGTTATTTAAAAATAAGCAAAATGATACATTTTTACAAAAACACTACCAGATAGGCTATATAAATAGATCATCTACAAAACATTTATGCAAAGCAAAATCTAGTGTTTAATGTCCCTTTATCTTAGCACTCATTGGCTTTAATTTGAAGCTGGGTAACACAGTCTGCATTTTTTTTTAATAGTTTTTATTGAGGTAGCAATGACATACAAAACAAAGTCTTACAATTATCATGGCAACACACCTATCGACATACATCAGTACTTATGCATCTAATACAGAAGGTATGTCCTAGCAACCATGAACAATATTAAACCCTAAACAATAAGGGAATATACCCGGCCATGAGCGGCACCTCATTTAACATACGTACATTTTCGTTTAGACATCAAACTTTTAAATTAACATGCGGTAACTGTGCGGCCTAGTTTCCGTAAAAGGGATTCCAATTAGGAAAAAGTAGGCCTTTATATGTCCATAGCATTCACAACAGGACATAAAACTAAACAATGCAACCCAGTAAAAAAAAAAAATACATATCCCCCAGACAGCTAGAAGCCACTCTTGGGCTTCTGAACACATTAATGCAACTCAATAGGGGGGCTTTAGAGATATGTGATAGCTGTTATGAATGTAAAAAACACTTTTAAGTTATATAGGCCACTTTTGGACCACTAGAAACTATAGAATATCACATTATAAAACTTTGTATATATGCTGTTGCAGTAAATGCCACATTCTCTAGAGACATTTTTGAAAACCAAGAAAGCTTCCCCCATTTTCAAATAAGATAAGCATGATAAAACTGTAACCTCCCGAGGATAAATATCAGCCTCTCTTGGACTGCTAGATATAGTAATTCACTAGTGGAGGGGCATTGTGGGGAGGACTATTTATAGGACCACGTGTGGATCCTGGCAAGATGTAACTGCTATACCTGTTGTCATCTTATAGAACACTTTTTAAATTAAATTACATAGGCTAATTCTGGTCCTCTGGTGACCATAAAACTTTTTATATATGACTATAATTATAAATCTTTACAATTAAGTAATACAAAAGGTCCCCTCTTGGACCCCTTTTGTATAAAATATCAAGCAGATAGCTAAGGCTCCCAAAGATTTGAAGTTTCTGGTAAGTGAAAAAGAATAGTGCTCATACGTAGTCTCAGCCACAAGGTTAATGCTCTACACTAACATAGAACAAAGTGTGTCCCTTTTGTCTGTAATGAATAATATGTGGTCTGGGACAAAAGCTGTAGCCTCCCCCGTGGATCAAGAGGAACAAGTCCTGCTATACTATATGAGCTCTATATGTACCTGATTCGGTTAATGGGCTTAATAAATAATAAGGCCCTAAGTAATAGCAACATTTTACATGGGATCTCTAGGTATTCCAGGAAAATTTTGGGGATGGGGGGAAAGCGTGTTATTCATATTATCTCAGCCGCAGACAGCACACTAAGACTGTCACAAAACTGAAAAAATCTGTGGGGTACAAAGACCCAATAACATAAGTTATTTAGTTTGATCTTGCAATGGAGTTAATGCAATGAAAGATATGCCTCATTATAGCCTGTAAAACTAAACCTTACTAATAAAAGGTACAAATATTACAAATCTGACTAAGGCAAGCTACTATTTCAAACAGCTCCCTAAAATGTCAGCCAATGGCTCTAGACCCAGGGGGGGAGGGGGTTTCCATTGTTATATTGGGGTTAAAATTATATTGAAGCTAAGGAGATATACTTAGGAAACTGCAGCACAGCAAGACACAGATATTCAACACAAAAAATATAGTGTACAGATATAGCAATATAATACAATAGTTTCTACATGCAAGCTCCTGATCAATGCATCAGACAAAAGTCTTCATATGATAGGAATCACCTATCAGGGCCAACAATCGTAATACAGCAAGTTGTGGAGGTACAGATATGCGAAAAGATCATTATAATATGCAAAGCGGAACAATAATGCTCACAAAAATATATAGAACACTGATACATATCCGTAACTCACATCATTCTGCTGCTCTAAGTATATAACGCCCCAATTAAACAACTAACTGCACTTAAATCTAATCCTTATCTTGGTCTATGCTTGCAGCATTTTTTTAATTTAACATGTGTGAGGAGCGTGTAGAAAACAAAAGTACATATAAGCGTGTCTCTTATGTTCATATATACACGGACCAGGCAAATTACTATCTGTAAATCAAATGGTGCTAGGGTATGGTGCTGCTTCACAATAAAAATATGGGAAATGGCTCACGATTAACTAAACTAAGTGTAAGTGTAGCCTATAACTGGCAACACTAGTCATTGCAATTGCTTACAGTTGGTACCCAAGCATAGGTCCTTAATATTCAAGAACTGGCACATCTAGGCAAACTCTCCAAAAGGCGCCTCATATATACTATTGAATTCAAGTCTAGTATGATGCAAGATGCATGCGACTATGACCATATAACTCTAAAACCCTAGTTCGGAAAGGCTTGATAGGCCCCGCCCTAGCTATAAAACTTAGCAATATATGAACAATAAGTCACGCACACCCCGTCCCATCCAGGGAGAAGTACAAACGCACATGCATACCAACAACATATACACATATACATCAGAACCTGTACAAATGTATGCGGCTAAACAACGTAGTAGAAAAATCTGGAGGTGACCAGCTAAAGCACCCTAGGGAGTACACATGGGCCAAAATTGCTTCAAGTTCGATAAATTATTATGGTTATACATATGTAGACCTATATCAGGGACAACCAACATCAGTGAGGAAAGGGTATAGGAGCCAAGCTTAATAGTACATATATAGCATATTACGCAATCTTATGGAATTGCTTTAACTATGTAGGTATTACAAGTAGGGTATATTCAACAAAGAGAAACAAGTAATTCAGCACTCTTATCCCTTACAGCAGAAGTGTAGTTGCACAATGGGACACATGGGTCATATGATTGCGTCATCATTAAATTATATGGGTAGGGGCCACTTATGCCATGTCAGTTTCACTGAAGAAATTCCCACCCATAAGCTTCGTAAAATACCCAGTAGACTCTCCTAATATTTAGGAGCTTTCCTGTAGGAAACCATACAACAAGGATAGATGATTTACTATTGTGGTGGGCCTCTGTTGTAGTCCTCTTTATACTGTGATATTAAATGACTTGATATTGAAAAGTCCACAAAATTTTCTCAACTACTGCCCCTATATGGGAATGAACTTTAAACTCTAGGTGAATCCCAGATCAATAAATCCCCATGAGCCAAACTTATTATAGAATAGGATAGAGGCAGTAAGTCTCTCACCACAGTCTAACCCACACCAGTCCTATTGTGTCCATAGGTACTCACTCCCCAGGGAATGGCAGGCCATATCACCGCTTCCAAACCGCATCTGGTGATGGAGGCTCCCAGCCCGACATTGTTGGGCCTAAGTGAGGATGAGGCAGGATCTATGAGACCATCCGGTGGCACCTCTGTCTGTAATCTCGGACCATGTAAAGTCCCCGAAGCCCCTTTCTGCACCAGCGCATCTAGCTGGCCATATAGCCCATCAGATAGACTCTGGTATTTTAAGAGTGTAGTGCGCTCATTCAGGCCTATCTCATCAACCCTGTCCGGAAGGCCAGCCTCTTCCCTCCCGACATGGAACGTAGATTTTAGTGGTAGGCAAGCCAGATCCTCTGTGTAAGGCTGCTCAACTGTCACTAGATTAGGCTGTTGTGGCTCTGCAGTATCTGCCTCATCCTCCAGTGAGGCTGCAGGAGCGGCTTTCACCATAATCACACTATCCACAATAAGTTGAAGACGGTCGAATCTGGCAGCAATCTTGAGCTCCTGTGCCTTCAAAAGAGTCTGTAAAGTTAAATACACTTCCTCCATTTCTGATAAGTGTTACAACGCACCCCTGGCGTTGGGTTACGACAGAGGTAGCAGAGCACTCAATATGAGCTCCGGTGTCCTGGTGCTGGCAACCAGCCTAAAAACTTTAGGGTCCTCAGCTGAAGAATGATTAGCTTGCTTGAGAGGGATAGGATTTCATGCTAGATGGCACCTTGATGAGTTATTTTATCAAGCTTAATCTTCTAGGCAGGAGCAGCACCTAAAACTGCGACCTATCATGGTCGCCGCCCGGAAGTTCCCCCCCAGTCTGCATTTTTTAACTGATCACTTATGAAAATGTAACCCTTTGTTGCTCTGGTCTGAACACAATGATGCTGCAATCTAGCTTTGTATCTGGATGAGTGTTCCTGAGCAAAATCGAGCTTTCCTGGAATGGGGAAATTATGGGTTTTGTTACAAATTCTTTTGGAATCCAAGTTTTTTTGAGATTTCAGATACCCTTTAAGCAAGGAATACAAATAATATATCTTTCTGTAATTAAAGAATGTTTCATTTTAATTAAACATTGAAATTTGTTAATTTTTTTATGATTCTAGTGGAAATGGTGATTTAGGGTAGAGTAGACAAAATACTGCTTCAGTAGGAAGTCAGTGTTTTTATTCTGCAATAGAACTTTCCTTTTAGAGATTCTTTGGCAACATAAAAAAAACCCCAAAAAAACCCCAAACAAATGAAAACCAGAGCTACAAGTTTTCCAGTTCAGATCAGACAGAAAGCTCGGCCTTCCTGTGCTTCTTTATATACATTAGGGATGGGCGAATGTTTTGCAACTTTCGAAAAATGAAACAAATTTTAACACGTTCGTTCGTTTCGAATTTCGAATGTTTGTACAACATTCTAACGTTCATTTAATGTAACAGTATTTATGATGCTTTATATAAATGTAATATTCGATTCAAATTGATATAATTTGTAAGTGTTTCTAATGCTCTCTTTAAATGTAATATTCGAATTATGCAATATTCGAAAAATAAACATTCAAATTGATATATTTGTGATATTTATCTACTATGCATACATTTACTAAATTCCCTACCACATGAACTATTGAACTTCTGAATATTGTTTGTTAAATCGAATGTTACATTCGAAATTTCGAATGTGGATATTCGCTCTAATTATGAACATTCAAAAATGAAAGTAAAATTCAAAAACTGGAAATAACATTAGATTACTGAATTTTAATTGATTTTCATTCTTATAAATATTAGATTATCCAAAACAAATGTCTACAAAACAAATTGCATTTTCAGCACATTCGCCCATCCCTATTATACATAGAGCAGCTGTACAGCATTTATTGTTTTTCAGCTGTAATTTTACCGGCACCATAATATTGTACAGTAGCAACCACACTGTTACAGCCATAATGGTGGGTAAAATGTTGCCTCTGAAAGATATCAGCTCAAAAAAAATGTAGCAGTTTAAATTTTTTGTGGCTCCACATTTCCATTTGCCGAATCTTTTGTAACGAATACTAGGAGAAATTTGTTTCTGCAAATATTAGTTGGCTGCAGTATTTAGTATTTGTTTAGTTAGAAATATTACAGCATACACATCTGCTTTGTGTAAACTGCTTTATCGCTTCTTAATATTTACCAATAAATATTAGGCCCCCATACTAAAGAAAGTCTTGTCTCTCCCTAGCCAAATGCCTACAGAGCCCTGAACCTGCACCCTTGTTATCAGATGTGATTGGATGGGAACCCCACTTGTTTTATGATATTTGAAAAAATTAGAAATATGGCTGTTTTTGCTTGCATTTATAAAAATATTTCCTTAAAGTGAAGGTAAACTTTGATGAATGAAAGCCCGTTTTTTAAAAATACTATTAAAAACAGGGGCACTTTCATTTATCAAAGTTTACAAAGCAGCCGTTTTGATTAAAAACTTACCTCTCTTCTTTGCACAGCCAGAGCAGCTTCCCCCACCCAGAGATCCTCTCTTCACACGTCATCAATGACTAATCCAGCTTCCTCCAATCATGGCTTTCCCCCCAGGGTAGTCATTGCCTGAGGCCATGCCATGATTGGAGGAAGCTGGATTAGTCATTGATGACGTGTGAAGAGAGGATCTCCGAGTGGGGGAAGCTGCTCTGGCTGTGAAAAGAAGAGATGTAAGTTTTTAATCAAAACGGCTGCTTTCTAAACTTTGATGAATGAAAGAGTCCCTGTTTTTAATATTATTTTTAAAAAACGGGCTTTCATTCATCAATGTTTACCTTTACTTTAACAATCATATCATATTCGCAATAAACATTTTAACTGTCTGTGTGTTGTGGGAAATTTTTTAAATAATTATAAAGTTAGATAAATACTATGACAGTGTCACCCTCTGTTGGTATTTTTGAATCATTACACTTTAGATCCTGATTTGCTAAGCTTGTTTTGAGGATTTAAGCCAGCAGTGGATTGGATGATTACCCTATCATATTCCATAGCAGGCAATAACACCCTATCTGTTTCTCTACTATACTGTCACATGGTTCCCTGCTTTAGCAGCCTGCTATGTTTTGGTGTGATTATGTATTGTGTCATGTTCGCGCACTGTGCATGTTCTATGTAATATGTTTGTGTCAAGTGGAAATGTGTCATTATTTACACAGTGTGATGAACCATTATCATTCGCTTCATTCTTGCTATAAAACGGCATTTGCACTATTTCCAGTGCCTGTTTGTATCCCGTGTATGAATTTGGATTGTTTTTATTATTCTTTGGATCCTGATGTTGCTACTGACTGAACTTGTTTCTGAGTCTTGACTAATTGCTCATCCTTAAGGGGTCGCTCTCTGACAATTATCCCATAAAATTCCGTCACTTTGGCGCCCATTTATCATTGTGCGGACGGACATGATCCGCTATAGCGAACCATGTCCGCCGCACATCGATAAATGCCGACAGCATACGCTGTCGGCATTTATCATTGCACCAGCAGTTCTAGTGAACTGCTGGTGCAATACCGCCCCCTGCAGATTCGCGGCCAATTGGCCGCTAGCAGGGGGTGTCAATCAACCTGATCGTATTCGATCGGGTTGATTTCTGTCTGCCGCCTCAGAGCAGGCGGACAGGTTAAGGAGCAGCTCGCCAGAAACACGGGTCATCAAGCTCCGTTCGGAGCTTGATAAATAGACCCGTCAGTCTTTGCCCTATTCTTTTTTTATCCACTTGTAAAGTCCAAGATATGCGTTAAATGGACATAGAACTCAAAATCCCTATAAAACGTTTAATTACACAATCAGAAAAAAAAATTGGTACAAGCTTTAAATATTTATTTTGCCTTCTTTTCTTGTAATTTTAAGTGGCATCTAAGTCGCGTTTAAGTTCCAATTATTCTACCAAAGGGACATAAAACCCAAAAATTTTCTTTCATGATTCAGATAGAACATACAATTTGAAACAACTTTCTAATTTACTTCTATTATCAATTTGTCTTTTTTCTTTTGTTATCCTTTGTTAAAAAGCAGGGATAAAGGCTCAGTCGTGTGTATGTGTCGGCAGCACTATATGGTAACAGTTTTGCAACAATGTTATACATTAGTAAGAGTGCTTGATGGCAGCACTATTTCCTGTCATGTTGTGCATCAGGCATTTGCACTATGACAAAAGAACAACAACAATAAAGAGATGATAAATGTACTCAAAAGGTGTGCCCCTGGACTGCAAAACTGTCAGAAAAGTAATTTACATTAACAAAGGTCCATAACAAGATTAAAATGACTAATCTTTATATTTATTTCATCAGTCAATGGGACTCTCACCACTTATTTAACTCAGACTTGCACCTGTTATTTAGTATCATATTTGTATCACAATTCTTTCTTGTATCATTTCTTGGCCATGTTTTCAACCAGTAAACAGATCTTTTATTTTAAAAATGATATTATAAAATGTCTCTGTAGATCAGTGCTTTACAAACTGTGTGTCATGACACAGCAGTGTGTAGCTGTGTCCCTGCTACAGCACAAATTTTTTTTAATTTAAATTTTTTTTTTTAGGTTTCCGACTTTCCATCTGCCTGCTATGCATATCACGTGGTTGACACATGATTGATACCTAGTGGGTCACAGATCATCTTAACCTATCAGTGCTGCTCAGTGGGAACTGAAACTATTCCTATTGGTGGCACATTGGCTCCTGACTGCATGTGTAGTCAGTGAGTGGGACAGCAGTGTGTTTGTGGTGCGGTCAGTAGTCAGTGAGTGGGACAGCAGTGTGTTTGTGGCGCGGGCAGTAGTCAGTGAGTGGGACAGCAGTGTGTTTGCAGCGCGGGCAGTAGTCAGTGAGTGGGACAGCAGTGTGTTTGTGGCGCGGGCAGTAGTCAGTGAGTGGGACAGCAGTGTGTTTGTGGTGCGTGCAGTAGTCAGTGAGTGGGACAGCAGTGTGTTTGCAGCGCGGGCAGTAGTCAGTGAGTGGGACAGCAGTGTGTTTGTGGCGCGGGCAGTAGTCAGTGAGTGGGACAGCAGTGTGTTTGCAGTACGGGCAGTAGTCAGAGTAGTCAGTGAGTGGGACAGCAGTGTGTTTGCGGCGCGGGCAGTAGTCAGTGAGTGGGACAGCAGTGTGTTTGTGGCGCGGGCAGTAGTCAGTGAGTGGGACAGCAGTGTGTTTGTGGCGCGGGCAGTAGTCAGTGAGTGGGACAGCAGTGTGTTTGTGGCGCAGGCAATAGTCAGTGAGTGGGACAGCAGTGTGTTTGTGGCGCGGGCAGTAGTCAGTGAGTGGGACAGCAGTGTGTTTGTGGCGCGGGCAATAGTCAGTGAGTGGGACAGCAGTGTGTTTGTGGCGCGGGCAGTAGTCAGTGAGTGGGACAGCAGTGTGTTTGTGGCGCGGGCGGTAGTCAGTGAGTGGGACAGCAGTGTGTTTGTGGCGAGGGCAGTAGTCAGTGAGTGGGACAGCAGTGTGTTTGTGGCGTGGGCAGTAGTCAGTGAGTGGGACAGCAGTGTGTTTGTGGCGCGGGCAGTAGTCAGTCGGACATGCAGAGCTCTGAGTGCAGCAGGTTAAACGCTGAGCTTAAAGGGACACTGCACCCAAATTTTTTCTTTCATGATTCAGATAGAGCATGCAATTTTAAGCAACTTTCTAATTTACTCCTATTAGCAAATTTTCTTCGTTCTCTTCTATCTTTATTTGAAAAAGAAAGCATCTAATCTTTTTTTGGTTCAGCACTGTGGACAGCACTTTTTTATTGGTGGATGAATTTATCCACCAATCAGCAAGAACAATCAGCAAGAACAGCCCAGGTTGTTCACCAAAAATGGGCCTGCATCTAAACTTACATTCTTGCATTTCAAATAAAGATACCAAGAGAATGAAGAAAATTTGATAATAGGAGTAAATTAGAAAGTTGCTTAAAATGGCATGCTCTATCTGAATCACAAAAGAAAAAATTGGGTTCAGTGTCCCTTTAAGTCAGAAGTCAAAGTGTTGTTTGTTTTTTTGCAGCTAGTTCCCAGTAGTGCATTGCTGCTCCTGCTCTTGATATATGGATAGGAAGTGGAAGCTTAAAAATGCTTGATGATGAAATGCGAGTGTCTTTATCTAATATTCCACCAAATATTCAGAAACTGTGTTCATCCCATCAACCTCATACATCCCATTAAAATAGTAAGTAGCTATTGGTGTTAATAAACTTTTTTCTTAATTCTTGCACATACATACTGTTACTTGTAAATACATTTGGTTATTATATCATTTATGTATGTGTCCGTATCTCTTAAAACCGTTAGTTTAACCTCCTGTTTGCTAGTACATCTGAATTACTGTGTCACGAAATGATGTAGGTCTAAAAAGTGTGTCACCGACATGAAAAGTTTGGAAAGCTCTGCTGTTGATAAATGGTTTTTTTTTGTAGCAGGTAATGAAAGTTTAAGACCGTTATAAATGCTCAATAAGGATAATATTACGATATTCACTTGTGCACAATTCAGTGTCAGCAAACCCAACACAGGATACGTCTTCACAGTCTTGTAAATGTGTTATTTAATCTTTTAATCGCAGAGCCAACACACGCTAGTCAGTAACTTCTTTATATTATATAGACGACTTTGATGACATATAAGTCACAATAAAAACGTTAATGATTCAGATAGACAGTGCAATTTTAAATAACTTTCCAATTTACTTCTATTCTCAAAATGTGTCAATAATTTGCTCCTTTCCATGAACTCCCCCCCTCCCAATGTTAAAGGGACAGGTAACCCAATTTTTTTCTTTCATCATTCAGAGAGAGCATGCAATTTTAAACAACCTTCCAATTTACTTCTATTATCTAATGTGTTTTGTTCTTTAGGTGTCCTTTGTTGAAAAGCATACATAGGAGCTGCTGATTGGTGGTTTCACATATATGCCTCATGTTATTGGCTCACCCATGTGCATTGCTGTTTATTCAACAAAGGATTAAGGATTAAGGATTTAATGTAGAGATTATCATCCCACCTGACACTTCCCACCGCCTGATCCCTACCTGATCCCTCCCAAACAGTTCTCTTCCCTCCCTCACCTCCCACTCTGCAAATATGAAGATTTAAGGCAAAAAAAAAATGTATTCAATATTTTTTATATATTTTTCTATTTCCTGTAGTGTAGGATCCCCTCTTACCCTCCAACCTCCCTGATCCTTCCCAAACAGCTCAATAACCCTCCCCCCTCTAACTAGTGGCTGCCATTCTAGGTTCTGGCAGCTGTGTGCAAGTATCTATAAAACTTTTTTTTATATATAAAAAACAAAATTCGGTAGTGTAGTGGTCCCCCCACAATCATTAGGGATCCGCCACTCCCCACCCCAGTTTTTTCTGTAGTGTAGCTCCCATCCCTCTCTCTCCCTTTCTATTTCTTTTTCTGCAGTGTAGGGTTCCCCCCCTCCACTGTTGGATTGCCCACCGCCTCCCAGATTCTCTCCCACACCTCTCCCCGGCACCAGCAGATGAACGTTACAAATGGTGACACACACAGTGTTACCGTATGTAATGATCTGGCATCTGCCTTCATATGGAACCGGAGCACCGATCATACTCCAGTTCCATATGCAGGCAGATGCGAAGAGCTCAAGAACTCCAGCTCTCGGCTGTAACTTAACAGGCAAAACTGATGGAGCTTCCTGTGGCTCTGACATATAAATACGTTGTGCAGTACAATAAGCAAAGTACTGCATGCACATCATAATGGGTTAAGGGGTTAAAATTGCATGCTCTATCTGAATCACAAAGGAACATTCAGTGTTTCATGTCCCTTTACGCTGAGAAGCATGCACTTGTTTTACATAACATTGTTACAAACATTGGTGATGATTTCAAAGTTCGGAATGATTACAATCCAAGTAAGAGCACAATCAGATCAGATCAGATCTGAGCAGATATAGAAAATTCACCCATATGATACAATGACAGCAATGGCTTTGGTGATCACATTCCTCCTGAACACAGGTTTTGCACTTTATTTTGGCAACAAAATGGACACATGAAATTCAGCACACAAAGGGTATTGATAAAGTGCAAAACTGGACATTCAGAATGTTTTTTAAAGGGACATAAAGTGGTAATAGAATACTGGATGTGAATAACTATAGAATACTACTGTTTAGCAGCAGCTATAAAGAATTGTTAAAAAAAAAGGCTGTATATGCATGTCCACAGTGCTGATCTAACAGCTTAACTGTGCTCAAAGCATAACTACCAATCAGAGTCCGTGCACGTGTATAGTACACACACACACATACATATATATATATATATATATATATACATATACATGTACACACACACATATATATATATATATATATATATATATACACATACACACACACATATATATATATATATATATACACATACACACACATACATATATACACATACAAACACCACACATACATACACACACATACATATATACACATACACACACATACACACACACACCACACATACATCCAGTCCAAACAAAAGAACAGCGAGGCAGTGGGACAGAGTAAACTAAAACATCTCAAATTTATTCAAAAAATGGGGTAAAAAATAATGTACAGTACTACAAAAATCACATAGCATAAAATAACAATAAGGGTTGCGGATACAATGCAAATTTAAAGCGGCGGTGGTGGTTGGTGGGCGGGCTTCACCACCCTGGGATGCGATGAGACAGTGGCGATGGTGGGAAGAGCAAGCGGGTTCAATAGAGGGAGTAATGAGGGTTAAGAGGATACAATACAAATTCCTTGTCTCTTGGTTCAGGTTTTTTAACCGACCGCTCTTTATGGGGGTCAAGAAGGAATTTTTCCCTTTTGGTGCTATGCCCAAGGTTTTTTGCCTTCTTTGAACCAACAGACTTCTTTTTTTTTTTAACGTTTCTGGGGGCATTAATATCATTGTTTTAGATTGTGTTAAATTTGCATTATATTAAATAAAATTGATTGTTAATTAATAAGAATTGTGTTGCATACCTTTATTTTAAATTAACAATGAAAGTGTGTGTAATATATTTTTGTATTTTGAATTGAAATGACAGTGACATCTGCTCAGTCTATAATTGTACAAAAGTGCAGTAATGACAATGACATGTTTCTAGGGTGAGTTTCTGTTGGGGACAAAATGTGTACTAAAGATAATGCTATATTTATAGTCCTTACTAAAGACCAAACTTGTACTTACATTTCTTTTGTGTAGCTGTAAATTAACATTTATAAACATTTGATAAAAATAACTAAATAACATTGTATTAATTGCAAATGCTTTTCAATAGGGGATCTTTAACAATATCAAGGGTTTGGACTTTTCTGCCTAATGAGGTTTATTAGCAAATTCAGTAGACCTCTTTAAAAAGAATGGGATATTTTTTTTATTTTAAAGCAGCATATACAGGGATATAACAGATAGTACTGACAGTACAGCAGCTTGTTGATGGCAGCATATACAAGGATATAACATAGTACTGACAGTACAGCAGCTTGTTGCTAACAGCATATACAGGGATATAACAGTTACTACTGACAGTACAGCAGCTTGTTGCTAACAGCATATACAGGGATATAACAGATAGTACTGACAGTACAGCAGCTTGTTGCTAACAGCATATACAGGGATATAACAGTTACTACTGACAGTACAGCAGCTTGTTGCTAACAGCATATACAGGGATATAACAGATAGTACTGACAGTACAGCAGCTTGTTGATAACAGCATATACAGCGATATAACAGATAGAACTGACAGTACAGCAGCTTGTTGATAACAGCATATACAGGGATATAACAGATAGTACTGACAGTACAGCAGCTTGCTGATAACAGTATATACAGGGATATAACAGATAGTACTGACAGTACAGCAGCTTGATAATAACAGTATATACAGGGATATAACCGTTACTACTGATAGTACAGCAGCTTATTGATAACATCATATACAGGGATATAACAGTTAGTACTGATAGTACAGCAGCTTATTGATAACAGCATATACAGGAATATAACAGTTACTACTGATAGTACAGCAGCTTATTGATAACAGCATATATAGGGATATAATAGATAGTACTGACAGTACAGCAGCTTGTTGCTAACAGCATAAACAGGGATATAACAGATAGTACTGACAGTACAGCAGTTTGTTGCTAACAGCATATACAGGGATTTAACCGTTAGTCCAGGGCCGGACTTAGGGGTGTGCGCTGCACAGGATGCCATGGCAACAAGGGTGCCAGCCACCAGGCAGCCAACATGGCTCACGCTGGTAACAGCAGGTGGTTCTTTCTGTAGAATCTGCACTTCCTGAAAGGCTCCGTTTCTGTTGATTTAGTGCTGTTAGTGTGGAGGAAGAGTTGCTCCGGTTCAGCTCTGTTAGAGACAACAGAGGTTTGATTTACAGCAGACTAACACTGAGCAACCCCCCTCTACCACCCCACACTTACACAGCTGTAAATCAAACCTCTGTTGTCTCTAACAGAGCTGAGCCACTGAACCGGAGCAACTCTTCTTCCACACTAATAGCAGGTACACATTGTGCCTACAGCTGCTAAGCAGCAACAAAAATGGCAATGCTCTCTCTATATAAGGCACTTAGGGCTAGATTTATCAACCTGAGGCAGATAGGGGCACATATACGATTGATCCAATCAGCCAATAGGATTGAGCTCACATTCTATTGGCTGTTCCAATCAGCCAATGGAATGCGAGCTCAATCCTATTAGCTGATTGGATCAGCCAATAGGATTGAAGTTCAATCCTATTTGCTGATCCAATCAGCCAATAGGATGTTTTCTACCTTAATTCCGATTGGCTGTTAGAATTCTATCAGCCAATCGTTTTCTAAGGGACGCCATCTTGGATGACGTCAATTAAAGGTACCTTCATTCGTCGTTAGTCTGTCGGAAGAAGAGGATGCTCCGCGTCGGATGTCTTGAAGATGGACCCGCTCTGCGCCAGAAGGATGAAGATAGAAGATGACGTCTGGATGAAGACTTCTGCCCGTCTGGAGGACCACTTCTGCCGGCTTCGTTGAGGACATCTTGCCGCTTGGATGAAGACTTCTCCCGGTAAGTGAATCTTCGGGGGTTAGTGTTAGGATTTTTTTAAGGGTGTATTGGGTGGGTTTATTTTTTAGGTTAGGGCTTTGGGCCTGCAATAGAGCTAATTGCCCTTTTAAGGGCAATGCCCATCCAAATGCCCTTTTCAAGGCAATGGGGAGCTTAGTTTTTTTAGTTAGTATTTTATTTGGGGGGTTTGTTGTGTAGGTGGTGGGTTTTACTGTTGGGGGGGGGGTTGTTTGTATTTTTTTTTTTACAGGTAAAAGAGCTGATTTCTTTGGGGAAATGCCCCGCGAAAGGCCCTTTTAAGGACTATTGATAGTTTAGTTTAGGCTAGGGTTTTTTTTTAATTTTGGGGGGGGGGGGCTTTTTTTGTTTTGATAGGGCTCTTAGATTAGGTGTAATTAGTTTAAATATCTTGTAATTTGTTTTGTATTTTCTGTAATTTAGTGGGTTTTTTTTTGTGATTTAGCTAATTTAATTTATTTAATTGTATTTAATGTAGGGAATTTATTTAATTGTAGTGTAGTGTTAGGTGTTAGTGTAACTTAGGTTAGGTTTTATTTTACAGGTCAATTTGTATTTATTTTAGCTAGGTAGTTATTAAATAGTTAATAACTATTTAATAACTATTCTACCTAGTTAAAATAAATACAAACTTGCCTGTAAAATAAAAATAAACCCTAAACTAGCTACAATGTAACTATTAGTTATATTGTACCTATCTTAGGGTTTATTTTATAGGTAAGTATTTAGTTTTAAATAGGAATAATTTAGGTAATGATAGTAATTATATTTAGATTTAGTTAAATTATATTTAAGTTAGGGGGTGATTAGGGTTAGACTTAGGTTTAAATGGTTAATAGATTTAGAATAGTGGCGGGGACGTTGGGGGTGGTAGATTAGGGGTTAATAAATGTAGGTAGGTGGCGGAAATGTTGGGGGCATCAGATTAGGGGTTAATAAATATAATGTAGGTTGTGGCGATGTTAGGGGCGTCAGATTAGGGGTTAATAATATTTAACTAGTGTTTACGAGGCGGGAGTGTGGCGGTTTAGAGGTTAATATGTTTATTCTAGTGGCAGCGATTTCTGGAGCGGCAGATTAGGGGTTAAAAATTGTATTATAGTGTTTGCGATGCGGGGGGCCTCGGTTTAGGGGTTAATAGGTAGTTTATGGGTGTTAGTGTACTTTTAAGCACTTTAGTTATGAGTTTTATGCTATGGCGTTGTAGTGTAAAACTCATAACTACTGACTTTAGAATGCGTTACGAATCTTGGAGGTAGAGGGTGTACCACTCACTTTTTGTCCTCCCAGGACAAACTCGTAATACCAGCGCTATGGAAGTCCCATAGAAAAAAGGGTTTACGAAGTTTACGGAAGTCAGTTTGCGTAAAGGCCAAAAAAGTGTGCAGTGCCCCTAAACCTGCAAGACTCGTAATAGCAGTGGTAGTGAAAAAGCAGCGTTAGGACCTGTTAACACTGCTTTTTCAGCTTACAGCACAACTCGTAATCTAGCCGTTTGTTAATTAATAAGAATTGTGTTGCATTCCTTTATTTTAAATTAACAATGCAAGTGAGTGTAATATATTTTTGTATTTTGAATAAATGACAGTGACATAATTATCTGCTCAATTTGTAATAGTACAAAAGTGTAGTAATGACAATGACATGTTTCTAGGGTGCGTTTTTTGCTGGGAACAAAATGTGTACTAAAGATAATGCTATATTTATATGTATAGTCCTTACTAAAGAAGACATAACATTAACATTAACATATCTATAAACATTTGACAAAAATAACTAAATAACATTGTATTAAGTGGAAATGCTTTTTAATAGGGGACTTTTCTGCCTAATGAGGTTGATTTAGCAAATTCAGTAGATTCTCTTTAAAAAAAATTGGATATTTTTTTATTTTTTTCAAGCAAAGCAGCATATACAGGGATATAACAGTGCTGACTGTACAGCAGCTTATTGATAGCAGCAAATACAAGGATATAACAGTTAGTGCTGACAGTACAACAGCTTGTTAATAACAGCATATAAAGGGATATAACAGTTACTTTTGACAGTACAGCAACTTGTTAATAACAGCATATAAAGGGATATAACAGTTAGTGCTGACTACAGCAGCTTGTTAATAAAAGTGTATAAAGCGATATAACAGTTAGTGCTGACAGTAAAGTAGCTTGTTGAAAACAGCATATACAGGGATATAACAGTTAATACTAACAGTACAGCAGCTTGTTGATAGCAGCATATACATGGATATAACAGATAGTGCTGAGAGTACAGTAGCGTGTTGAAAACATCATATACAGGGATATAACAGTTACTACTGACAGCACAGCAGCTTGTTGATAGCAGCATATATAGGGATATAACAGTTAGTAATGACAGTACAGCAGCTTGTTGATAGCAGCATATATAGGGATATAACAGTTAGTACTGACAGTACAGCAGCTTGTTGATAGCAGCATATTTAGGGATATAACAGTTAGTACTGACAGTACAGCAGCTTGTTAATAACAGCGTATAAAGGGATATAACAGTTACTACTGACAGTATAGCAGCTTGTTAATAACAGCGTATAAATGGATATAACAGTTACTACCGACAGTACAGCAGCTTGTTGCTTGTAGGCACATATACAAACACACAGATAAAAACATACATATACAAATACACACATGTGCATGCACACACACATATATATATATAAATATATATACACACATACATATATATTTATATATATACACACATATATATATATATATATATATATACATACACACACACACTCACTCGCATAAAAACATGCAGGGCCGCCACTAGAAATTTTGGGGCCCCTGACTTAACCATTGATCAGGGCCCCCCCCCCCCTTGACATGTGCAATTTTTGACCAAGTGACTAAAACGTATATGCACTTTATTCTTAAGTGTCTATTTAAACTTGGAAATGTTGTAAAGGTAGTAACATACAAACACACAGACACACTCATACACTGAAACACACAGACACACTCATACACTGAAACACACACACTCACACATAAGGATTCACATATAGACACTCTAGCAGACACGCAAAGAAACACACTCAGACACAGACACCCAAACAGACACTCAGCACTTGTTTACATTGACCTGACAAGTCATGAGGTAGACTACAGTTTTGTAAAAAAAGGAGATTTAGAAAACAAAATATGGAGTTCTGATTATCTTTTTGTAAAGGAAGATGACAACTAAATGATGACAACAGCATGCAGTGGCTGAAAGAAAGGGCCCTGAATGGCCTAAACAATAATTTAAAGGTTAAATGGTGGATTGGTGACTTCCGGAAAGGTCTCATTAGTCTCAAAGTCTGTAGAAAGATGTGAATAATTAGTAGTAAGGTCAAAATGTGCTAAAAAGGAACAGACAATGGATACACACACACACAAACTCAAACTTGCACATACTCCCAAGGAAACACAGACAGAGACAGCCTCAGAAAACACACAAAGACATACACCCACACAGACACCCACAGAAAACACACAAAGACATAGACACACAGAGAGACAACCACATAAAACACAGAAAGACATACATACACACACCCTCACTGAGACATTCACAGAAAACACACAAAGACATACAAACACCCTCACAGAGACACCCACAGAAAACACACACCCTCACAGAGACATCCACAGAAAACACAGACATACATACATACACACACACACCCTCACAGAGACATCCACAGAAAACACAGACATACACACCCACCCTCACAGAGGCATCCAGAGAAAATACACAGACAAACATACACACACTCTCACAGAGACACCCATAGAAAAAATTCAAAGACATATGCACACACACTCACAGACATCCACAGAAAATGCACAAAGACATACACACCCACCCTCACAGAGAGATCCACAGAAAAAAAATACATACACACTCATAGAGACACAAACCAAAGCACAAAGACATAAACACAGACATCCACAGAAACACTCACAGGAGGAAACATTTATGCACCTTGCATCCCCTAAATCAACAGTGTGTGACATGCATGATAAAAAAATGTAGAAATTAAGAGATCACTTTATAAAGAATCATATTTGTAAATGTGCAAATAAAAATATTTCTGTGAATTCAAAATTGTACATTAATGATCTGGGTAGATGGCTAGAAGAAGAAAAGTACTTTTAAAAGGTTGACATATGTTTGTTTGTTTTTTCCGCAACCAAGAGCACCACTTCAAATATAGTGTACAAATGTTCCTATCTGACAGCTGTACTTATGGATTTTGAAAATGCTGTAATCTATATGGCCTTGGTGGAACCATAAGCTGTGGTACTCATACCATTAGATCTGGTTAAATGCAGGATTTAGGCTTGTTGGTATGTATTTCAAAATTAAGTCAGCTGTAGTGTAAACTGAACAGTTTTAAGTTAACCTGTCTCATTTCAAACACTGAGCAATCTTAGTCTGAGAGTATAACATTTTATGCAGATGTAAAAATCTTAGATAAAATGCCTACTTGCATCTGGAAAGTCCTTATATAAAGGGACAGTAAACTGGAATGTAATATATATATATATATATATATATATATATATATATATACATATATACATACATATATATATAATGCTTATCTGCCAAGAGGGAACCTACCATTTGTGTATTGAGGAGGAAACATTTCTGCATGGTTTTAAATATAGAATTTCTATAGCATTGTCAAATAACCATAAATACACTGCTGATAAAAAATGTGTTTTTATGGACCCCTGGCCCCACCATACAACTACTACCACACTGAAGTTACAATCCGAAATTGCACAAAGAAATAAAAAACATTTACTAAGTAAGTCCTACCTCCTCTTCAAATGAAAGTGATCTGCCGTCTGACTCAGGCACACACTGTACAAACAAAGTGCCAAGTCTGTCTCACACTGTGCATAGTGGTTTAGTGCACACTCAGAAATCCTCTCAAATGCTAATACTTTGCTCAACTGCACTCTGCTGTAGTACCCACTGATGGCTGCCAAAATGTAAAAAAAAAAAAAAAAGTTTTTTTTTTTTTTAGTTCTTGCCTCATGGGGCCCCCCTGGCCCATTGGGCCCCTGACAGTAGTCACCCCTGTCACCCCCTGATGGCGGCCCTGAAAACATGCATATATACAAATAAACACATACACATATAGATATATAAATACACCCATATACACTTATCCAAATACACATATACATATGTAAACACACAAATACACCTTTGAGCCCTCACCAGTTCAGCGCCTGAAAGATATTACACAAATACACATACACTCACTATAACCTAACCTAATTTAACACCCCCTAAATTAACCCCAATACTAAAAACACCCCCTAAACTAAACTAGCCCTTAAAAGAGCCTTTTGTAGGGCATTGCCCTAAGTTAAATAGCTCTTTTACATTTAAAAAATACTAAGTCCCCCTAGCAGTAAAAACCCCCACCCACCAAACCCCCCAAAATAAAAAACCTAAGACTAAAAAAAACTAAACTACCCATTGCCGCTAAAGGGGCATTTATATGGGCATTGCCCTTAAAAGGGCATTCAGCTCTCTTATTGCCCTTAAAAGGGCAATTAGCTATTTTACAGGCCATTAAATTCCTAATCTTAAAAAAAAAAAAAAAAAAATCCTAAAACTAAGCTTCAAATAGGTACTCAACGTTCCTGAAGGTGGCGCAGAGCGGAGGTGCGGAGATGGCTTTCCCGATGCACGGATCCTCAGTGGCGGTCCTCAGCGGGGGTTCTCAGCAGCGGTCTTCAGCGGTGGCGGTCCTCAGCGGGGTGGAGGCTCCTCTTCATGCGATTGTCCGTCGCACACTGAAGATTGAATGCAAGGTACCCCATATTTATTTGGGTACCTTGCATTCCTATTGGCTGAAATTTTGAAATCAGCCAATAGGATGAAAGCTACTGAAATCTTATTGGATGATTTGAACAGCCAATAGGATTTCTGTAGCTCTAATCCTATTGGCTGATTTCAAAATTTGAGCCAATAGGAATGCAAGGTACCCAAAATTGAATGCGGTACCTTGCATTCAATCTTCAGTGTACAACGGACATCGGATGAAGAGGATCTTCCATGTCGCCATTGAGCACCGCCGCTGAGGATCCACGCATCAGGGAAGACAGCTCCGCACCTCAACTCTGCGCCGCCTTCATTCTGGAAGAAGATACAAGACGATGGAGTCTCCTGGAAGAAGATCTTCTCCACCAGACTTCAGGAACAGTGAGTACCTATTTGGGGCTTAGTCTTAGGCTTTTTTTTTTTTTAGATTAGCATTTTTTGGGCTGGAAAAGCGCTGATTGCACTTTTAAGGGCAGTAAAAGAGCTGAATGACATTTTAAGGGCAATGCCCATACAAATGCCCCTTTAGGAGCAATGGGTAGTTTAGGATTTTTTTAGTGTTAGTTTTTTTTTATTTTGGTTGGTGGGGGCTTTTACTGTTAGGGGGTAATTGGTAGTTTGTTTAGGTAAACAATCTGTTTAACTTAGGGCAATGCCATACAAAATCCCTTTAAAGGGCCATTAGTAGTTTAGTGTTAGATTAGTTGGTGTTTTTATTTTTGGGGGGATTTTTTATAGGGGTTTTAGTTTAGGTTTATTTTTTTTATTTTGGATAGCTTTGTTTATTTTTTTCTTTAATTTTCCTTTTTTAATTTTCTGTAATTTTAGCTTTCGGGTTTGTAGTTTTTTTTTAAACAGACTGCCCTCTGGGTAGGCTTATCGCCTAGTATTTGATATTTTCCAAAGATTGCAAATATTGCAACCTGTTACAGCTGTTGCCTGGACATGCTCCCACGCAAGGAAAGTTTCATGTACGGGATTGAGGTCTACTGAGTAATAACTCTGCTTACACAATGTCCATTTTTAGCAATTCATTGCCACATTAGCAGGTTAAACCAAACATTATCCCATTAAACGGACATTAAACCCGAAATTTTTCTTTTGTGATTCAGATAGAGCATGCAATTCCAAACAGCTTTCCAATTTACTTCTATTATTAATTTGCTTAATTCTCTTATGGCTAGATTACGAGTTGTGCGTTAGGCTTAAAAAGCAGCATTGGCTGGTCCTAACGCTGCTTTTTAACACCCGCTGGTATTACGAGTCTTGAAGGTACAGGCTCACCGCTCACTTTTTTGGCCAGACTTGGAAATACCGCAAATCCACTTACGTCAATTGCGTTTCCTATTTTTTCAATGGGACTTGCATAGCGCCGGTATTACGAGTCTGACAAAAAGTGAGCGGTAGACCCTCTCCTGTCATGACTGGTACCGCATTTTAAAGTCAGTAGTTAAGAGTTTTACACTACAACGCCGTAGCATAAAACTCTTAACTAAAGTGCTAAAAAGTACACTAGCACCCATAAACTACCTATTATCCCCTAAACTGAGGCCCTCCCACATCGCAAACACTAAAATAAAATTTTTAACCCCTAATCTGCCGAACTGGACATCGCCGCCACTATAATAAATATATTAACCCCTAAACCGCCGCACTCCCGCATCGCAAACATTAGTTAAATATTATTAACCCCTAATCTGCCGTCCCAACGTCGCCGCCACTATATTAAAGTTATTAACCCCTAAACCTAAGTCTAACCCTAACCCTAACACCCCCTAACTTAAATATAGTTAAAATAAATATAAATAAAATTACTATAATTATCTAAATTATTCCTATTTAAAACTAAATACTTACCTATAAAATAAACCCTAAGCTAGCTACAATATAACTAATAGTTACATTGTTTCTAGCTTAGGGTTTATTTTTATTTTACAGGCAAGTTTGTATTTATTTTAACTAGGTACAATAGTTATTAAATAGTTATTAACTATTTAATAACTACCTAGCTAAAATAAATACAAAAGTACCTTTAAAATAAAAAAGTTACAATTACACCTAACACTACACTACAATTAAATTATTTCCCTAAATTAAATACAATTAAATTAAATTATCTAAAGTAGAAAAAAAACAAACACTAAATTACAGAAAATAATAAACAAATTACAAGATTTTTAAACTTATTACACCTAATCTAATCCCCCTAACAAAATAAAAAAGCCCCACCCCCCAAAATAAAAAAAGCCCTACCCTACACTAAATTACAAATACCCCTTAAAAGGGCCTTTTGCGGGGCATTGCCCCAAAGTAATCAGCTCTTTTACCTGTAAAAAAAAAAAGTACAAATCCCCCCCAACATTAAAACCCACCACCCACACAACCAACCCTACTCTAAAACCCACCCAATAACCCCTTAAAAAAACTAACACTAACCCCTTGAAGATCACCTTACCGGGAGAAGTCTTCATCCAACCGGGCCGAAGTCCTCAACGAAGCCGAGAGACGTCTTCATCCAATCCGGGCGAAGTGGTCCTCCAGACGGGCAGAAGTATTCATCCAGACGGCATCTTCTATCTTCATCCATCCGGCGCGGAGCGGGTCCATCTTCAAGACATCCGACGCGGAGCATCCTCTTCTGACGACGGCTAAGACTGAATGAAAGTTCCTTTAAATGATGTCATCCAAGATGGCGTCCCTTCAATTCCGATTGGCTGATAGAATTCTATCAGCCAATCGGAATTAAGGTAGAAAAAATCCTATTGGCTGATGCAATCAGCCAATAGGATTGAGCTCACATTCTATTGGCTGATTGGAACAGCCAATAGAATGCGAGCTCAATCCTATTGGCTGATTGGATCAGCCAATAGGATTGAAGTTCAATCCTATTGGCTGATTGCATCAGCCATTAGGATTTTTTCTACCTTAATTCCGATTGACTGATAGAATTCTATCAGCCATTCGGAATTGAAGGTACGCCATCTTGGATGACGTCATTTAAAGGAACCTTCATTAAGTCTTAGCCGTCATCAGAAGAGGATGCTCCGCGTCGGATGGATGAAGATAGAAGATGCCATCTGGATGAAGACTTCTGCCCGTCTGAAGGACCACTTCGCCCGGCTTGGATGAAGACTTCTCCCGGCTTCGTTGAGGACTTCGGCCCGGTTGGATGAAGACTTCTCCCGGTAAGGTAATCTTCAAGGGGTTAGTGTTAGGTTTTTTTAAGGGGGTATTGGGTGGGTTTTAGAGTAGGGTTGGTTGTTGTGTGTGGTGGGTTTTAATGTTGGGGGGGATTTGTACTTTTTATTTACAGGTAAAAGAGCTGATTACTTTGGGGCAATGCCCCGCAAAAGGCCCTTTTAAGGGCTATTTGTAATTTAGTGTAGGGTAGGGCTTTTTTATTTTGGGGGGGCTTTTTTATTTTGTTAGGGGGATTAGATTAGGTGTAATTATTTTTAAAAATCTTGTAATTTGTTTATTATTTTCTGTAATTTAGTGTTTGTTTTTGTACTTTAGATAATTTAATTTAATTATATTTAATTGTATTTAATTTAGGGAAATAATTTAATTGTAGTGTAGTGTTAGGTGTAATTGTAACTTAGGTTAGGTTTGATCATACAGGTACTTTTGTATTTATTTTAACTAGGTAGTTATTAAATAGTTAATAACTATTTAATAACTATTGTACCTAGTTAAAATAAATACAAACTTGCCTGTAAAATAAAAATAAACCCTAAGATAGCTACAATGTAACCATTAGTTATATTGTAGCTATCTTAGGGTTTATTTTACAGGTAAGTATTTAGTTTTAAATAGGAATAATTTAGTTAATTATAGTAATTTTGTGTAGATTTCTTTGAATTATATTTAAGTTAGGGGGTGTTAGGTTTAGGGTTAGACTTAGGTTTAGGGGTTAATAACTTTAATATAGTGGCAGCGACGTTGGGGGCGGCAGATTAGGGGTTAATAAATGTAGGTAGGTGGCGTTGATGTTAGGGCCGGCAGATTAGGGGTTAATAATATATAACTAATGTTTGCGAGGCGGGAGTGCAGCGGTATAGGGGTTAATATGTTTATTATAGTGGCGGCAACGTTGGGGGCAGCAGATTAGGGGTCAATAAATGTAGGTAGGTGGCGGCGACATTGGGGGCGGCAGATTAGGGGTTAATAAATATAATGTAGGTGTCGGCGATGTTGAGGGCAGCAGATTAGAGGTTCATAAGTATAATGTAGGTGGCAGCGGTGTCCGGAGCGGCAGATTAGGGGTTAATAATATAATGTAGTTTGCGGCGATGTCGGAGGCAGCAGATTAGGGGTTAATAAGTGTAAGATTAGGGGTGTTTAGACTCGGGGTTCATGTTAGGGTGTTAGGTGTAGACATAAAATGTATTTCCCCATAGGAATCAATGGGGCTGCATTAAGGAGTTTTACGCTGCTTTTTGGCAGGTGTTAGACATTTTTTCAGCCGGCTCTCCTTGTTGATTCCTATAGGGAAATTGTGCACGAGCACGTTACACCAGCTCACCGCTAACGTAAGCAGCGCTGGTATTGGAGTGTGGTAAGCAGCAAAATTTTGCTCAACGCTCACTTCTTGTCTGGGTTGTAAAAACCCGTAATACCAGTGCTGTCTGTAAGTGAGCGGTGAGCATAAACTGCTCGTTAGCACCGCACAGCCTCTAACGCAAAACTCATAATCTAGGTGTTAGTATCCTTTGTTGCAGAAACATAAATGGACATTGGTTATCCAATAGCATGGGGCATATATGTACAGCCACCAATCAGCAGCTCCTGAGCCTTCTTAGATGTGCTTTTCAATAAAGGATAACAAAAGAACAAACAAATTAGATAATAAAAGTAAATTGGAAAGTTTATTAAAATTGCATGTTCTATCATGAAAGTAAAAAATTGGGTTGCAAGTCCCTTTAAGACACACTAAAAGAAAGTATGTATTAAAATCTGCCACAAAACACTCTGAGTCTGCCTCTGTGCTACTGAGCCACATTCATATACTATCCCTTGTGCCCAACCACTTTCCCAAGCACCCACATAGCCCCAATAATGTAAACTCCAAAAGAGAAAGATTAGGAATGTGTATATGTTACCATATATATTTATAGTAATATGTAAAAAGTTTGCATTGATCAATACAATTCAGAATGTATTCTACAAGGAAGGCCATTTACTCTCTCTGCAGCAGATAATGGGATTTAAACCCGCACTATTATATCTTTGTCAGCTTGAAATTTTGGGGGTAAGCGATTTAATACAAATTAAAAACTGGCTGATTTAGCATTTGTTGTAATAATACTAATGTTACATCATAACATAATTGTCATGTAACATAATAGCAAACCCACGTATTCCAGTAAACCACTAAATTGTATCTATTCAGCATTTTATTAAATTTCATGTTTTATTGATTTAATACTTTTAATGGACATCTCAGCAACGCATTAAATTTAATACATTCCTTGCAATTCCCTATAGAAATTTGAGTCATTTAAAATATGCATGTTTTCCTAATGAATATTTTAAATTAAACTTAGCATATTAATGTAGCTGATCTGCACCAGTTTTTTTCTTCTTCTTTTTATTGGCTATGGGTGATACGGCCAATCAGAAGTTGTTTCATTAGTATTATGCTTCTGACTGTATGTGGCATCACGGTGGCACATGCCATTTTTTTTAGTATTACCCTTTGTATATAGAGAGAGATAACATGAGCAGGCCTAGAGGCCTATTTATCAAGCCGTCAACCGCAAATACGCTGGAATTCCGCAGCATAATTGTGGCGAGCCTGATTCCCCTTATTTATCAAAGCCTACATGGAGGCAGCGGATGCCATAGGAATCAATGGAAGTCTGAAAGCAGCGAAAACTCATGTTCCCTGCTGCCTGATATCCCATTGATTTATATGGGAGAATAAAAGTTATGTTTACACCTAACACCCTAACATAAACCCTGAGTTTAAACACCCCTAATCTGCCACCCCCTACACCGCCGCCACCTTCATTATACTTATTAACCCCTAATCTGCTGCCCCTACACCGCCGCCACATACATTATACTTAGTTATTAACCCCTAATCTGCCGTCCCCTACACCGCCGCCACCCACATTATACTTATTAACCCCTAATATGCCGCCCTGACACAGCCGCCACCTACATTATACTTATTAACCCCTAATCTGCCACCCCCTACACCGCCGCCACCTTCATTATACTTATTAACCCCTAATCTGCCGCCCCTACACCACCGCCACCTACATTATACTTAGTTATTAACCCCTAATCTGCCACCCCCTACACTGCCGCCACCCACATTATACTTATTAACCCCTAATCTGCCGTCTCGACACCACCGCCACCTACATAAATGTATTAACCCCTATCCCGCCACTCCCGGAGCCCACCGCAACTAAATAAAGTTATTAACCCCTAAACCCCTGGCCTCCCACATCACTACCACTTACTAAAACTATTAACCCCTAAACCACCAGCCCCCCATATCGCCATAAACTAAATTAACCTATTAACCCCTAAACCTAACAACCAGCTAACTTTATATTAAATATTAACTCATCCCTATCATATAATAAATTAAAACTTACCTTTAGAATTAAAATAAACTATATTAAACTATTAATTAATCTACCCTAACTATTATACTAAAATTACATTAAACTATATTAAACTAATAATTAATCTACCCTAACTATTAGACTAAAATTACATTAAACTACAAATTAAATTAACTAAATTATACCTAACCCTACTCAAATAATTTAAATCTGCTATTAAATATTACTAAGTTACAAAAAACTAACAACTAAGTTACACAAAATAACAAACACTAAGTTACACAAAATAAAAAATAAATGATCAAATATTTAAACTAATTACACCTAATCTAAGAGCCCTATGAAAATAAAAAAGACCCCCCAAATAAAAAAAAACCCTAGCCTACAAAAGGGCATTTAGCTCTTTTTAGTTGCCCAAACCCTAATCTAAAATTAAAACCCACCCAATAAACCCTTAAAAAAACCTAACACTAACCCCCAAAGATCCACTTACAGTTTTGAAAAGCAGACATCCATCCTCAACAAAGCGGCAGAAGTCCTCAGCGAAGCCGGCAGAAGTCTTCATCCAAGCGGGCCGAAGTCTTCATCCAAGCCGGCAGAAGTCTTCATCCAGATGGCATCTTGTATCTTCATCCATCCGGCACAGAGCGGCTCCATGTTCAAGACATCCGGCGCGGAGCATCCTCTTCTTCCGACGTCTTCTTCAACAATGAATGTTCCTTTAAATGATGCCATCCAAGATGGCGTCCCTTAGATTCCGATTGGCTGAAAGATTTCTATCAGCCAATCGGAATTAAGTTAGAAAAAATCCTATTGGCTGTTGCAATCAGCCAATAGGATTGAGCTTGCATTCTATTGGCTATTCCAATCATGATTGGATCAGCCAATAGGATGAAAGCTCAATCCTATTGGCTGATTGCAACAGCCAATAGGATTTTTTCAACCTTAATTCCAGTTGGCTGATAGAAATGTATCAGTAAATCGGAATCTAAGGGACGCCATCTTGGATGATGTCATTTAAAGGGACGAAGAGGATGCTCCGCGCCGGATGTCTTGAAGATGGAGCCGCTCCGTGCCGGATGGATGTTATAGAAGATGCTGTCTGGATGAAGACTTCTGCCGGCTTGGATGAAGACTTCGGCCCGCTTGGATGAAGACTTCTGCCGGATTCACTGAGGACTTCTCCCACTTCGTTGAGGATGAATGTCAGCTCTTCAAAACTGTAAGTGGTTCTTCGGGGGTTAGTGCTAGGTTTTTTTAAGGGTTTATTGGCTGGGTTTTAATTTTAGATTAGGGTTTGGGCAACGAAAAAGAGCTAAATGCACTTTTAAGGGCAATGCCCATCCAAATGCCCTTTTCAGGGCAATGGGGAGCTTAGGTTTTTTAGATTAGGTTTTTATTTTGGGGGGTTGGTTGTGTGGGTGGTGGGTTTAACTGTTGGAGGGTGTTTGTAATATTTACAGGTAAAAGAGCTGATTTCTTTGGGGCACTGCTCCGCAAAAGGCCCTTTTAAGGGCCATTGGTAATTTATTGTAGGCTAGGGATTTTTTTTTTATTTTGGGGGGTCTTTTTTATTTTCACAGGGTTCTTAGATTAGGTGTAATTAGTTTAAATATTTGATTTTTTTTTTGTGTAACTTAGTGTTTGTTATTTTGTGTAACGTAGTTGTTAGTTTTTTGTAACTTTGTAATTTTAAATAGTAGATTTAAATTATTTAATTATTAGGTTTTTAACTATATAATATATTTAATTTAATTTGTAGTTTAATGTAATTTTTGTCTAATAGGTAGGGTAGATTAGTTATTAGTTTAATATAGTTTATTTTAATTCTAAAGGTAAGTTTTAATTTATTATAAGATAGGGATGAGTTAATATTTAATATAAAGTTAGCGGGTGTTAGAATTAGGGGTTAATAGGTTAATTTAGTTTATAGTGATGTGGGAGGCCAGAGGTTTAGGGGTTAATACATTTATTTAGTTGTGGTGGGCTCCGGGAGTGGAGGGATAGGGCTTAATATATTTAGTTAGTTGTGGCGGTGTCGGGGAGCGGCGGAATAGGGGTTAATAAGTTTATTAGAGTTGCGGTGGGCTCCGGGAGTGGCAGGATAGGGGTTAATAACTTTATTTAGTTGCGGCGGGGTCCAGGAGCGGAGGGATAGGGGTTAAACATTTTAGTATAGTGGCAGGATATAAATAAAGCTGGGAAAAAGCCGAAGAGCAGCGAGATCGATGACTGTTAGTTAACAACAGATCGCTGCTCATCGCCCCGTACTTGGTGCGCGGCTTTTTGACAGCTTTTTATATAAATATGGAGAGCGTATTCAGGTCCGCGGCCGCAATGTTAGGTGATGTCAGGTGAGCGTATTGGTGCAGGTGAATGCAAGTAAGTTGATAGCTTGATAAGTAGGCCTCCTGATCTTCATGCATGCTCAATCCATTTGATTGAGCATGTTATTGAGAACAATGGACTGTAGTTTTAGTGAGCAAAACCAGCGATTTCAAAGAAAAAGACTAAAAGAGCAATTTCCCATACATTTAATAATCTGCAACTGGTATAACAATTCATTAGGAACATATTAAAGGAGCTTTAAACACTAAATACATTCTAGCTAGACTGATGTATGTAAAACATGGTAAAGTTGTTTTCCCTTTAATGTTTCCAATGACTTGTTGTACCAGCTGTAGAGTATAAAATGTATGGGACTTTGCTTCTTTAGGTAATTATTGTACATGAAATAGCTGACTCTGTCAACTGAAACCAGAACTCAATCAAATGGGCTGAGCTCACAGAGACAGCATACCTCATTAGCTTATTTTGTTATGTTTACACACAATCCACCTTATCTTTCTCTCACTGTATACATCGTGAAGTCAGTTCATTGGACCTGATTCCTTAAAGCTCAGTCAAATAAGATGATGATTCCTCTCCATGCAAATTAGTTTTTGAGAACCCAGCTCTTAGGGGCCAATTATATAAACCAATCAGACGTGGTTTTTCACACCGACCCTTGAAGGGGCTGCCCTGCTGGATTTATCTTATAAAAGGGGCAGTCACTGCGAGTGGTGAGATGTCTCCTGTTGAAATTAATGGAGCTCGCTGGAAAGGGAAAGTTAGCAGTCAATATAAATCACATACTCTGCTTTCTAGGTATAGCATCTTATGATTGCCAGTATTTTCGTATGCATGTGTCTATTAGGGTTATAAGTATTTTGAGTAGTGGAAATGTTATAACCCCTTGAGTGCTAATGATGGCTCTGAGCTGTCGCAAATTGTCTCAGTCAGGTGCTAACGACGGCTCAGAGCCGTCGCTAGCTAGCAGTCTCCCACTTTGAGGGAGATCTGGGGCCTCTCACCTGCTCCTACCCCAGTGGCAGGCATTGCTGGAGCTTCATATTTCGTGCAGTGACGTCACACGCAATGATGATGTCACCACGCAACTTTATTGACAACTGACAATTGTCAGTTATAGGGAGATGTATCTTAGGCATCTAAGCAGCTACAGCCCCCTAAGACCCACTGTTGGAAAGGTAATTGCCTAACCTTTCCAACGGTATACAGTATGTGGCATCTGCAAAAAAAGTAAAAAGTAATTAAACTAAATGTTGTAAAAAAAGTTAAAAAAAGATGTGGGGGTCTTTAGGGGCTCATAAATAAAAATCAAAACTTCCTAGAGACCCCCATAATATATTTTCTAAAAATTAATTAATATATCTTTAAAAAGAAATATTGGTTTATATATTCTAACTAAATGATCACTCTAGTAATCAGTGTAAATGCAGAAATCACTTTTCCAATATGGCTCCTGATATTATATTTGTAATCCCATGATCCCCTATATCATGTGGTTACAAATTACCAATGGTAGAGGGATGGATGTTTTTTTATGAAAAAACTAATACTATTTTTATTATCAGTCTTTTGGCCTGTGTGTTAGGTGAGTAAGCATCCTCTTTGCCCAGCTCTCCCCATAGTCTAACAACATCCTTTCATTTTTTCTGCAAAAAAAAAATATTTTGCTGTACAATGTATATCTTTTATTTCTAGAACCATAATTTCTTTATTTTTGTAAAGAGAATTACGGCTAAGCGTCTGATGAGTGCTGAGGAAGCAGCTGAGATTCTTATGAACTTAGACTCTGATTCCTTCTCTGATGACAAATCTGCTGCAGAAGATTCTGACAGCGACTTTTTCCCTGGGCTGTCATCATATAGTGACAGTTCAAGTAAGACGGATGAACCAACTGAGCCAAGGCGTGGCCGCAGATAGTTCAGAGCTGTCAGTTCCCATGGCAGAGGGATGGCAACAACATTTGCAGTGGCCCCACAGCATACTGTGGGCGTCATGGGCATAGGGAATGTTGCAACAACATCCGCAGTGGCCGCACAGCATACTGTGGGAATCTTGGACAGGCCTGTTCCAAGCTACAACTGGACCTCCCATAATATGGTTCAGCCAGTGTTGCCTCCATTTACTGGCAATTCTGGCCTCTTGGTGGGCACTGCAAATTTTTAACCCATCAACTACTTTCAGTTGTTTGTGGATGATGAGTTCTTAGAATTTATTGTTCAGCAGACAAATCTGTATGCTGAGCAATTTTTTCAAAATACTGGTGCAGAATTGAGCCGCCATGCCAGAGCACATCGATGGACTGTGACCAATTTGCAAGAGATGAGGAAATTCTGGGGCCTCACTCTGCTAATGGGGATTGTGCAAAAGCCAAGCATAGCCTCATATTGGTCAAAGCAGTATACTCAGATGACCCCTATCTTCCCTGCTACAATGAGCAGGGACAGATATACAGTATGTTACTGCTCAAGTTTTTGCATTATAATAATAATGCAAATGCTCTGCCATGGGACAACCAAGAACATGACCGATTGTTTAAAATAAAGCCTGTTCTTGACCATTTATTGGCAAGATTTCAAGAGTGCTATACTCCAGGCCAGAACATATCGGTCGATGAATCCATAATCTTATATAAGGGACGTATTATTTTTAAACAATACATTCCTTCTAAGAGAGCTCACTATGGGATCAAGCTGTATAAGCTGTGCGAGAGCTCTAGTGGATACACCTATCGTCTTAGGGTATACACCGGCAAGGATTCGGTTCTAGCACCCCCTGGCTCTCCCTCCTCCCTTGCTGCCAGTGAAAAAATAATGTGGGACTTACTCCACCCAATATTTAATAAAGGTTACCATGTATATGTGGATAACTTTTACACTGGTGTGCCATTATTTAAAATGCTATATAGCAAGGGCACTGTTGCGTGCGGCACAATCCGTGCCAATCACAAAGCCTTTCCGACTCACATGTTCAAAAAGCAAAAGAGAGGAGAGACCTCAGCTTTGCGCTCTGATGAGCTGCTAGCTGTGAAATTTACAGACAAGAAGGATGTGCATCTTCTTACAACTATACATGATGAGAGCACATCACCTGTTTCTGTCAGGGGGCAGAGAACTCCAACTATGAAACCCTTATGTGTCCTGGATTACAATCAGCATATGGGAGGGGTAGATAAGACTGACCAGATGCTTGAACCATACTCTGCTTCTCGAAAAGCATATACATGGTACAAGAAACTGGCAGTCCACTTGATACAATTGTCAATGCTTAATGCATTTGTCCTGTATCAGGCTACCCAAGGAAGAGGGCTACGTTTCCTGAAATTTCAGGAATCTATTATTAAAAGCCTTTTCTCCTCTGGTATATTCCAGTAACTGGGCCAAGTGAGCAGAATGCAAGGTTGCATGGCCCTCACTTTGTTGAGTATATACCAGCTACTGAGAAAAAAACGTTCCCTAGTAGAAGGGTTAGAGTGTGCAGTCAGCATGGACGTCATAAAGACACCCGTTACTACTGTCCAGACTGCCCCTCTAAACCAGGGCACTACATGCCAGAATGCTTCCGTATTTATCATACTATGGAAACATAGTAGCTGCATACCCTCACAACACCAGGGGGGTCTGAAATGCAGATACATAGCCCTGGTTGAGGCTTATGCATGACCAGCCCAGTGCCTTGGTTGAGGCTTATGCCTGACCAGCCCAATGCTCTGGTTATTGCGGAGCTGGCATTGTTGTTTACATTGTTTACAGAATATTTTCTAAGCAAAGCACCATATTCCATGAATATTTGCGCACTCCACTTTTGTGCTAGAAGTTCATATAGCCCCTCATTTGATGCGCCAAAGGGTGTACTTTCCAAAACTGTGTACCTTGTATACCGTATCTTAAATTCCCAGGTGGCTACAGCTGTCTAATTGTAGACATCACCCCAAATGTTTAAAGACAATTTTTAAATAAGATTTTCAAGGTTGCCATATCTGCAGTTAAACAACTCTAGCCACCTGGGAAGTTAAATTAGGGTAAAGTACACATTTGTGGAAAGTACACCCCCTGACGCATCAAATGAGGAGCCATATGTACTTCTAGCACAAAGGTGGAGTGCACAAATATTCATGGAATATGGTGCTTTGCTTAGAAAATATTCTGTAAACTACAATGCCAGCTCCGCAATAACCAGGGCACTGGGCTGGTCAGGCGTAAGCCTCAACCAAGGCACTGGGCTGGTCAGGCGTAAGCCTCAACCAAGGCACTGGGCTGGTCAGGTGTAAGCCTCAACCAAGGCATTGGCTGGTCAGGCGTAAGCCTCAACCAAGGCATTGGCTGGTCAGGCGTAAGCCTCAACCAGGGCTATGTATCTGCATTTTCAGAGCCTCCTGGTGTTTTTACAAGTGTGATATTCGCTTATTTGTTGCACACTTCAGATATGTGATACAAATACAAATAAGATGCAGCTTGGGGTGTAGTTTCTAAAAATATATCGTTTTGTTGTCATATCTTAACTTCCCAGGCAACTAGAGCTGTTTAATTGCTGGCAACAATACATTAAATTTAAAGATGCTTTTTGTTAAGGTCTATCAAATGGACACGTCGTCATTAAAACAGTAGAAAAACACAGTGAAATGTTCTCAATGTCTGCTTATTTTAGACAGGTTACCTACTGCAAATATTTAGCAACACAGGTTTTGATGACAGAGTTTAGAAAAATAAAATTACAAACTAATTTTTATTGAGTAAAAAAAATACACTTTTTTCATATTTTATGCTTTATTTTTAAAATCTGTTGAGATATACACATATAATAATGGTATATTTGGAATCTGCTAGGTCTGCTGAAAAAACAATATATCGTTTGTATAGTTTATTCACACAAACTTTACTTCTAAAAGTGTTTAAACGTGAACTGCAACAAAAAGCTCAAAACCAGCTTAGCTCCCAGGTGGGAAATGACTTAGCAGCCAAAGGGTTAAGAATTACACTGGGGTTTGAGAGACAATTTCATACACACCCATGAAATTCCCATGTTCAGACAATTTTATGAAAAAACAATAATTACGCTTTATATTTTGTACTAATAAGTATGATTTTTTTTTTTTTTTGCTGCACATCCAGTGTACTTAAATTACATTTTACACCGTGCATAGGTAATACGATTTATTCTTGTGTAAGTTACTTACAAATTTTATGTTTTTGATAAAATATGATTTTAGTGAAGAATTTTGTTATAATTTTTGATGCACCTTAACAATACAATATTTCTTGCATATTTTTGTGTGAATGGGTTATTTGTTTTGTATCATTTTTCAATTACAATTTTCTTTGTGTACTTTTGTATGTATGCTATATATAATGTATACGCCCCTGTTTTTAGGGTAAAAGGTGTCTTTATATAATTCCATCAGGGAAAAAGGACTGGCGTGCATGCTTAAAGAATCTCACCAGCCCAGAGACCTTTTGGACCAATGGAAAGTGAACATTTGTTTACCTCTCTGCCCCACCACCAATGGGAACATGATGTCTTTTAAACCTCATTGTTTACATAGCTTTTCAATAACCATAATTATTACAAAAACAGCTATTTCAAATGAAAATAAAGGTAAAAGATCTATTTGTAAACAATGTAATACATTCCACAATAATATTCCCAGCGTTCTTTGTTGACATAGTTAGTACCTACGTAAAGAATAAAGGTGAATACTGTGTTGCCGCTTTCTAAGCTGAGCTACAATAAGGGACAGTAGGTATCTGCCTTCCAGGGGCGGAACTACCATTGGTGCAGTGATACCGGGGCCCAAGGTCTGGGGGGGCCGCATAGCAGTCAGTCTATAAATAGGCTTGTGCAGAATGTGTACAATCCTAATACAGGTGAACCTTTTATTAGTGCAGGTTGTAGGTCTAGCTACCTCTTTATCTATCCTCAAAATCACCAGGACCTTCTGTTGAGTAGGTCCACTACTGCTGCCTTCATATGGTAAAGGAGCACTGATCGTGCTCCGTTACCATATAAAGCGAGATTGCCAATTGTTACAGAGGGCACTGTCTGTGTAGGAGCAGTAGGAGGAAAGGAGGGAGGTGGGTAGGTGGCCCAGTGCAGGAGGAGGAGGGAGGAGTGGAGTTCCCTATACTATGGAAACATTTTAGACAGGGGAGAGGGAGGGACGGATAGTTAAAATACAGGAAATTATCATTTGGAGGGGGAGGTTGGACCCTACACTACAGAAAAAAGGGATTCCTACAGTACAGAAAAAATATAAAATTAATAATAATATAAAATAAAAAAAATAAAATATTATTTGTTACTGGCAGATTGGCTGCAAGAAACAAACATGTCGGGGGACAGTGGGAGGGTAATCAGGGAGAAGAGAGGGTACCTAAGTTGGTGATAACCAGTGAGGGGGGGAGAGCTGTTTGGGAGGGATCAGGTAGGGATTAGGAAGTAGATGGTGTCAGGTGGGAGGGCAATTCCTATATTACAGCAAAAATGTAAAGGGACAGTCAAGTCCAAAATAAACTTTCATGATTCAGATAGGACATGTCATTTTTAAACAACTTTCCAATGTACTTTTATCACCAATTTAGCTTTGTTCTCTTGGTATTCTTAGTTAAAAGCTAAACCTAGGAGGTTCATATGCTAATTTATTAGACCTTGAAGGCCGCTTCTAATCTGAATGCATTGTGACAGTTTTTCACCACTAGAGGGTGTTAGTTCACGTGTTTCATATAGATAACATTGAGCTCATGCAAGTAAAATTACCTAGGAGTGAGCACTGATTGGCTAAAATGCAAGTCTGTCAAAAGCAGGGGCGGAACTATTGGTGGTGCAGAAGTCGCAACTGCGACGGGGCCTGAGAGGTCCTACCCTCAGGGAGGGGGGGGGGGCCTGGCCCCAGCACAACAAAGTTTTTTTAAAATTTGTATTTATTTTTTCATATTTTTTTTGCAGCCGCTGCAATTGCGCCCTAACAGTTTTAAATCAGAGTGTTGCCGTGGATTACCATGGCAACGCTCTGAAACATTTCCTTCTGAGCGGGAAAGAAGGATGCGATTGCGAAGCTGTCTTCAAGAGGCAAACATCATCGGCCTGCTGCCTGAATTAGCAGCTACTTCGGCTATGAGATGAGCGCATCCTTAGCAAAATTAGCACATTCAGCTGTAAGAGTGTCACTGGACAGAGCTTGTGTTACTACTTGTCAAATTTCCTGCAGAGCCAGTCCATGCTGAGAGCTGAGTTTACTCCAGGTATCCATGGTAAAGTGTACAATTTTCTGAGGCTCTTGGGGCCCACTGATGCATCTGACATCATCATCCTTTGGTAGTGAATCAGCCAAAATCCATCTGTTATGATTCTTGCTGAAAAGAGTTAATAACTGATTGGTAACGGGTCTCTACCTTCCACACATTCTGCTTGTGGGACACGAGACTGACCTGCACACACAGATAACTGAGATGAATCATCTCCTCTCCCCTTTGTCTGTTGCACCTCCAGTTAGGAAGGTGGTTCCACTGGGTAGAATGAACTTTTGAGCAGGATTCCTGCTGTTTGTGTATATTACCTAATGCAAACATTTTGTGTTTCATGACACTCGTAAACAGCAATAGAAACAATTATATGCATTGGGTATATGTAGTGCTAGATCATTTCTTGGTTGTTATGCCTGGACAATTAGACTTTTCTGTATGAATACAAATTCAGTTTCCAAATGTCCTGCATATAGAAAGCAGCAGTAGTTTTAAAATATTTTATTTATGTGCTCTTATGTTTTATAAATATAGTAAAGCTTCAATGCAAAAATAATGACAATTTCTGAGATGCAATCTGTGCTTTACCTAATAAGATGCCCTACCGTCTCCTTGTTTTGTAGCACTTACTTTGCTTCTTGTACTTTGCACAAGTATTGATTGCTAAAATAACTAAACATCTAGGTTTGTAGTGGTGGATATTTATTCCATCATATCAGTAATACAAAAGAAATAAAACATAACTATGCACTGGAGTTAGTTCAGCATTTAAATGTAGTGCACAAAAATGTTAACCTGTAAACATTCAGAATCCATAGACTGACATGGTTTAATTTCATTTTTTTGTTTCACTTGTCTACATTGGGTTAAAGGGACAGTCTACACCAGAATGTTTATTGTTTTAAAAGATAAATAATCCCTTTAATACCCATTCCCCAGTTTTGCATAACCAACACAGTTATATTAATATACTTTTAACCTCTGTGATTATCTTGTATCTAAGCCTCTGCAAACTGCCCCTTTATTTCAGTTCATTTGACAGACTTGCAATTTAGCCAATCAGTGCCTGCTCCCAGATAACTTCACGTGCATGAGCACAGTGTTATCTATATGACAAACGTGAACTAACACCCTCTAGTGGTGAAAAACTGTTAAAATGCATTCTGAAAAGAGGTGGCCTTCAAGGTCTAAGAAATTAGCATATGAACCTCCTAGGTTAAGCTTTCAACTAAGAATATCAAGAGAACAAAGCAAAATTGGTGATAAAAGTAAATTGGAAAATTGTTTAAAATTACATGCTCTATCTGAATCATGAAAGTTTATTTTACCGCAGATCCCCTTATGTCAATTGCGTATCCTATCTTTTCAATGGGATCTTTCTAACTCCGGTATTTAGAGTCGTGTCTGAAGTGAGCGTTAGAAATCTAACGACAAAACTCCAGCCGCAGAAAAAAGTCAGTAGTTAAGAGCTTTCTGGGCTAACGCCGGTTTATAAAGCTCTTAACTACTGTGCTCTAAAGTACACTAACACCCATAATTTAACCCCTAATCTGCCGACCACCACCTACGTTATACTTATGTACCCCTAATCTGCTGCCCCTAACACCGCCGACCCCTATATTATATTTATTAACCCCTAACCTGCCCCCCACAACGTCGCAGCCAGCTACCTACAATAATTAACCCCTAATCTGCCGACCGCAAAGAGCCGCCACCTACATTATAGCTATGTACCCCTAATCTGCTGCCCCTAACACCGCCGACCCCTATATTATATTTAATAACCCCTAATCTGCCCCCCTCAACGTCGCCTCCACCTGCCTACACTTTTTAACCCCTAATCTGCCGAGCGGACCGCACCGCTACTATAATAAAGTTATTAACCCCTAATCCGCCTCACTAACCCTATAATAAATAGTAACACTACACTATCAATAAATTAATTAAATAAAATACCTATAATTATCTACAATTAAACCTAACACTACACTATCAATAAATAAATTAAATACAATTCCTACAAATAAATACAATGAAATAAACTAACTAAAGTACAAAAAATAAAAAACAACTAAGTTACAAAAAATAAAAAAATATTTACAAACATTAGAAATATATTACAACAATTTTAAACTAATTACACCTACTCTAAGCCCCCTAATAAAATAACAAAGCCCCCCAAAATAAAAAAAATGCCCTACCCTATTCTAAATTACTAAAATTCAAAGCTTTTTTACCTTACCAGCCCTGAACAGGGTCCGCTTGTCAGATTAGGGGTTAATAAGTGTAGACAGGTGGAGGCGACGTTGTGGGGGGCAGATTAGGGGTTAATAAATATAATATAGGGGTCGGCGGTGTTAGGGGCAGCAGATTAGGGGTACATAGGGATAATGTAAGTAGCGGCGGTTTACGGAGCAGCAGATTAGGGGTTAATAATAATATGCAGGGGTTAGCGATAGCGGGTGCGGCAGATTAGGGGTTAATAAGTGTAAGGTTAGGGGTGCTTAGACTCGGGGTACATGTTAGAGTGTTAGGTGCAGACTTAGGAAGTGTTTCCCCATAGGAAACAATGGGGCTGCGTTAGGAGCTGAACGCGGCTTTTTTGCAGGTGTTAGGTTTTTTTTCAGCTCAAACAGCCCCATTGTTTCCTATGGGGGAATCGTGCACGAGCACGTTTTTGAGGCTGGCCGCGTCCGTAAGCAACTCTGGTATCGAGAGTTGAAGTTGCGTTAAATATGCTCTACGTTCCTTTTTTGGAGCCTAACGCAGCCATTCTGTGGACTCTCAATACCAGAGTTATTTTAAAGGTGCGGCCAGAAAAAAGCCAGCGTTAGCTACGCGGGTCGTTACCGACAAAACTCTAAATCTAGACGATAGACTGCTAAAGACATATGCACTATCCTAAGCTCCTACCTAGGTTTACTCTTCAACAACAGATACCTGTGATACCTAAATAAATCTGCAATTTGATGTAATTAAATATAATATAGAAAAAAAAATATTCTTAAGGAGAACTGAAGAATAAACACAAGTAACTTTTTTTCTGAAAGGGACATGAAACACAAAATGTATCCTCCGTGATTCAGATAGTACAAAGGTTTTCAAACCTGTCCTCAGACCTCCCTAAAAGGCATTTTGAGGATATCGGAACTGGAGCACAGGTAAAACATAAAACATGGCCTGTTGGGGAGGCCTGAGCACAAGTATAAAAACCAGTTATATAGAACATACAATTGTAACCAACTTTCCAAATTTTTTTTAGTTTTCTTTGTATCCTTTGTTGAAACTCATACCTAGGTAGGCTAAGGAGCTGGAAGCTAGCAGCTGATTGGTGGCTGCACATATATGCCTCTTATTGGCTTACCAATATATTTAGCTATCTCCCAGTAGTGCTGCTCCTTCATTAAAGATAACTAGAGAATGAAGCAAAACTGAAGTAAATTGGAAAGTTGTTTAAAATAGTATGCTATATATGAATAAAAAAAGAAAAATGCTGTTTCATGTCCCTTTAAGATCTGCTGAGTGTGTCAAACTTCTAAATGTGATGAACAATACTTTTGTGATCATTGTTTCCCACTCTAATTCATTAGAGGAGCCATGATAAAAAACAATGCAAGCTTGGTGCGGTTTCATTCTCTAAGCCATTCCAAACTTTATGACACTGAATTTAGTCTCTTCTTATGGCTAGATCTATTTTTATTCAGAATCTTGTGTTATTTGTAGTTTTCAGAAACGATTGGTGTACATTTATAAGAATTACCCACTTGATGATGCTTTATAGAACTTAAGATGACCAGGAATCCCTATTATCTATTTACTCTTGATATATCTCTGTAGCTATGTCATCTATACCTATATATCTCAAGAGTAAATAGATAATAGGGATTGCTGGTCTGCTTATGAGGGTATTGTGTAAAATCTAACTTCAACAGCCATATGTGTGTGTGTGTATGTACAGTATATATATATATATATATATAAATAATCAATCATACATACTGTGCCATTTAGTACACTCTCCAGCGGAATATCTTGTGAAATATTAATATCGCAGAAGCCATATTTGTGTGTGCACATACTGTAGGTGACTGTGGGTCCTTATGAATGTCTATAACTGGGGGGGGGGGCCTTTGTGAATTCTTGCACAGGGGCCCTGGAGTTTCTAGTTACGCCTCTGGTCAAAAGAACTAAAATAAGGGGGCAGTTTGCAGAGGCTTAGATGCAAGGTAATTACAGAGGTAAAACATGCATTATTATAACTGTGTTGGTTATGCAAAACTGGGGAATGGGTAATAAATGGATTATCTATCTTTTTAAACAACAACATTTCTGATGTTGACTGTCTTTAACCTTATAAGCTAACTGATTAACCTCTTTGCTGCCAGAAAGTGTGGTGAGCAGCTGCAATTAGCGGCCTTCTTATTGCCAAAAACAAATGGCAAATCCATGCATGTTAACAGATCCCAGAAAAGCTTTTACAACCATTTGTCATATGACAGCAATAGTTGTGTGTAAATCATTTCAGTGAAAAACGCAAAGTTTTTGAAAAGTTATCCTTTTTATATATATATATATATATATGATCGCATTTCATAGGTAAATAAAAAAGGCTCTAAATATAGGAATATCTATTTATAAATACTTAGAACATATTCCCCTATGCACAGAACATTGGAATGTGAAATATTTACAGAAAATACATAGTTAAAACTTTTATTAAAAATAAATATTTCATAAATATGATTTTTCATGTTTTCATCTACTTAACTGCAAGTTTATGGGGTCAATTTATTAAATGCCAGGCGGACATTATTCATATCCGCCCGACGTCGCTAAATGCTGACAGCATACTTGGAAGTGATACAGTCTTGGAATCTGTTGGCAGATCCTTAGCTACCTACTTCATATAGTTGTGTAAGAGTATAACAGACTTTAGTAAGGTTTTAGTAGTCTTTAGTGTAGTGGTCTAGTGGCATGCATAGTACTACTGACTGGTAAAAAAAAAAGTGGATTTAAGTTAAAGAGACAATGTATACAGTGTGTGCTTTGTTCTTTAAAATGTATTGATGATTTTAGTTTTCCCAAAAAATTTACATTCTTGTGCAGAATAAAAACTCCTTTTCTTCTGTTAAACCTGTAGAGGTACTCTTCTGTAATAGAACTGTGGGAGCCTCTATCAGCCAATGAACATGCATATGCATATCTAGGTATGCAGCATTTCCTGCTAGATTTAGTTTTAATAGACTTTACTTGGACCGGACAACCCTGAAATAGGGACAGCATTGGACTGGACAGCCCTGAGTCCCTACAGTCCTGTATTATGTTAGATGGTCATGATTTGTGTGCTCTGTGACTCTGTCCCTCCTTTAGCTCTCTTTACATTATAAATATCCCTGTTTCCCAAAGTGAAACTGGAGGCCCCCAGCCAGACCCCTGTCCTGTCCAAACCCTGCCTACAGATCCTGTAGCTCCACCCATGTTTCACTCAACTCCTCCCCTAGCCTAGGTGGACTCTTGCTGACACACCTCTCCTTGAAATACCAACCTCAGTCGCACATACTCTCTCGGAGATGCTTGTAGGTCTAGTATACTCAAAGAAAATATAACAAATACAAAAAATAAAATACCTGTACAAGTAAAGTTTTTTTTTTTTCTTCTCAAGGAAGTAATGTATAATTACTGATAATACAAACACTTGGAACATGGTTGTCATTTATAGATACAAGAGATAAATGGTTATTTAAATAAGAAGAATGAAAACAATGCGACAAATGCAGATTGATATCAGTTAGTACAAACTAACGCACTAAAGCAGGTGTCAGCAACCTCTTACTATAAAGAAAGCTAGAAAATGATGGATGCTTGGTCCTGAAGTCAGACATCACTAGACGCATGCAGAGCCCAAATGGCTGATTTGGTTGATATTTATAAGGAAGATATGCATAAGGAGCTTCTTGTGCAGGAGAACCTTAAGAACATATCTATATAAGTTTCAAGTATATAAAAAAAAAAACCTCCATAAGAAAGACAAGACCCTGATCTTTACCTACTACAATCATTTCCCTTCCAACTGCCACCCTCAGTAGCTTCACACCTGAGACAGTTGTAAGGGATGGAAACTTTTCATAATTCCCTGCACAATAGTCAATGACTCATACCCCCCAACTGTCCAAATTTTTGTGGGACAGTCCCGATTTTAGGCACATACTCAGAAGCAACTGGCTTTTCTCTCCCAGGGTTATAAACCTTTTAGATTCCTTGTGGAAAATTAATGGTGTGTGGGTTAAGCAGTAGTAGGCAGTTCTGTATACCCTCTGACCTCAGGTAATGGTGACCTCTAACCCCTGGTGATAATACTAGCATGCCTTCAGTTTTATATGATAAGCAGTGCTAACATCAGGGTTACAAACAGTGGCAGCCTCAGACTAACAGCTAATGTACTTGCCAACCCCAGGACCCCATACAATGAGTTTCAGATACCCATATATGATGTAGTGTGTTTGTCTATCTGTATATATAAGTTTGTATGTGTGTGTATCTGCAAGTATAAGTGTAAGCTGTGTAGTGTGTGTATATCTGTATGTATGTGTGTGTGTGTGTATCTGCATGTATAAGTGTATGCTATGTAGTGTGTGTGTATCTGTATGTATAAGTATATGCTATGTAGTGTGTGTGTATATCTGCATGTATAAGTGTATGCTATGTAGTGTGTGTGTGTATCTGCATGTATAAGTGTATGCTATGTAGTGTGTGTATCTGCATGTATAAGTGTATGCTATGTAGTGTGTGTGTATCTGCATGTAAAAGTGTATGCTATGTAGTTTGTGTGTGTATCTGCATGTATAAGTGTATGCTATGTAATGTGTGTGTGTGTGTGTATCTGCATGTATAAATGTATGCTATGTAGTGTGTGTCTGCATGTGTAAGTGTATGCTATGTAGTGTGTGTGTGTGTGTGTGTGTGTATCTGTATATATAAGTGTATGCTATGTAGTGTGTGTGTATCTGCCTGTATAATTGTATGATATGTAGTGTGTCTGCATGTGTAAGTGTATGCTATGTAGTGTGTGTGTATCTGCATGTGTAAATGTATGCTATGTAGTGTGTGTGTATGTGCCTGTATAAGTGTATGCTATGTAGTGTGTGTGTATGTGCCTGTATAAGTGTATGTTATGTAGTGTGTTACTCTGCATTTTTGCTAACTTTAAAGGCCAGAATCTAGAATATTAATGGGGAATGCAATCAGCCAATAGGATTGAAGTTCAATCCTATTGGCTGATCCAATCAGCCAATAGGATTGAGCTCGCATTCTATTGGCTGTTCCAATCAGCCAATAGAATGCGAGCTCAATCCTATTGGCTGATTTTTTTTTACAGGTAAAAGAGCTGATTACTTTGGGGCAATGCCCCGCAAAAGGCCCTTTTAAGGGTTATTTGTAATTTAGTGTAGGGTAGGGCTTTTTTATTTGGGGGGGGGTATTTTGTTAGGGGGATTAGATAAGGTGTAATTAGTTTAAAAATCTTGTAATTTGTTTATTATTTTCTGTAATTTAGTGTTTTTTTTTTTTGTACTTTAGCTAATTTTATTTAATTATATTTAATTGTATTTAATTTAGGGAAATAATGTAATTATAGTGTAGTGTTACGTGTTAGTGTATTTATTTTAGCTAGGTATTTATTAAATAGTTAATAACTATTTAGTAACTATTCTACCTAGTTAAAATAAATACAAACTTGCCTGTAAAATAAAAATAAACCCTAAGCTAGCTACAATGTAACTATTAGTTATATTGTAGCTAATTTAGGGTTTATTTTACAGGTAAGTATTTAGTTTTAAATAGGAATAATTTAGTTAATGATATGAATTTTATTTAGATTTATTTAAATTATATTTAAGTTAGTGGGTGTTAGGGTTAGACTTAGGTTTAGGGGTTAATAAATTTAGAATAGTGGCGGCGACGTTGGGGGCATCAGATTCGGGGTTAATAAATATAATGTAGTGTTGGCGATGTTGGGGGCAGCAGATTAGGGGTTAATAAGTATAATGTAGGTGGCAGCGATGTCCAGAGCGGCAGATTAGGGGTTAATAGTTATAATGTAGGTGTCTGCGATGTTGGGGGTGGCAGATTAGGGGTTAATAAGTGTAAGATTAGGGGTGTTTAGACTCGGGGTTCATGTTAGGGTGTTAGGTGATACATTTTATTTCCCCATAGGAATCAATGGGCTGCGTTAGGAGCTAAACGCTGCTTTTTTGCAGGTGTTAGACTTTTTTTCAGCCGGCTCTCCCCGTTGATTCCTATGGGGAAATCGTGCACGAGCACGTACGACCAGCTCACCGCTGACTTAAGCAACGCTGGTATTGGAGTGAGATGTGGAGCAAAATTTTGCTCTACGCTCACTTTTTGTCTGTTAATGCCGGGTTTGTAAAAACCCGTAATACCAGCGCTGTCTGTAAGTGAGCGGTGAGCATAAACTGCTCGTTGGCACCGCATAGCCTCTAACGCAAAACTGGTAATCTAGGTGATAGTATTCAGTATACATACATATATTCAGTATATATACATATTTAGCACAAATATCCCTTTAAGGAAATGCCTTTAAGAATTAAAGGGACAGTACACTGTAAAATTATTTTTATATTAATGTATTTTCAATGACTTGTTAAACCAGCTGCAGCGTATATAAAGTATGAGAAATTGCATTTTCAGTTTTATTTGTGTATATATAGTAGCTGGTTTTGTGCTTTTAAACCACAGCCTATTATAATGGGTTGAGTTTTAGGTAATGTCATATCTCTTTATGTTATCACTTTGTGTACACACACTTGCTTCTTTGTCTTATATTTGTCTGGAAAACTAAAGCTCAATACATAGAGAGAACAATGGAAAATTAACATGTTATTACTTAACTATCCTGCACCCCACTGAGAGTGTCATTTCTTCTGCTGGCTGTGTTTACTTAGGCTATTCAATAGCTGAGATTCCAGTATCAAAACTTTTAATATGGGTTGAGATACAACAAGCTAAATCAGCTGTATCAAAACCCAAAATAGGGATAAAGGAGCTACTTGTAAACAATTTAATACACTCCAGCAGGTAAAATGAATAATTGGAAATGTACCTTTCCATTCACCCTCACCTTAAAGGGACATTAAATACTCATTATGGGTGCTGCCATTTTGGGACCTAGGTTACACTGCAGGTATCTGAAGGAGAGTTGCTGCATATGTGATACACATCAGCAATGGAATGCAGTGAAAAGTATATTTCAACATGGTGGCACCCATTTCAGACTGCTACACCTACAAAGAAAGTTAACACGTAGCTAAAGTCCTGCACACAGGGACGGACTGAGTCCAACCAGGGCACCTGGGCACAAATTAGAGAAGGGCCCCATCGCCGCCTATGCCCCTCCTTCATCTTCTTGCTTCAATGCCCTGGCCTCACTATGACCCACCAACCTCCAGGGTCAAAGACCCCAAACGCCAACTTTCAGTGACAGACCCCCCTGGGCCAGACCCACACTCATAGGCCCCCAGAGCAACAGACCCCCCATCCAGGAACAGGGCCCCCACTCCTCCCACCATTAACTGCTTAGTTACTACAAGCACATGGTGATCGTCTGCCTTGGTGACACCACTGGTGGACTCCCCTATGTGCCAGGCACTCGGTCCAGGTCCTATTTGCCAGACTGCTCAGTCCACCCCTGCCTGTATGGCAGCTGCAACACATAACAGATACTGAGTTCTGGCTCCGGCTCCTAAGCTTACATTCCTGCTTTTTCAAATAAAGATACCAAGAGAACAAAGAAAAAATTATAATATGAGAAAATTAGGAAGTTGCTTAAAGGGACACTGAACCCATTTTTTTTTTCTTCTTTCGTGATTCAGATAGAGCATGCAATTTTAAGCAACTTTCTAATTTACTCCTATTATCAATTTTTCTTCGTTCTCTTGCTATCTTTATTTGAGAAAGAAGGCATCTAAGCCTTTTTTTGTTTCAGTCCTCTGGACAGCACTTTTTTATTTGTGGATGAATTTATCCACCAATCAGCAAGAACAACCCAGGTTGTTCACCAAAAATGTTTGTTTAATTGCATGCTCTTTCTGAATCATTAAAGTTGAATATTCACTTTATTGTCCCATTAAAGCATTTTCCTATTGTAGCCTTAAAGCCCTTTAAAATCCTCTTTCCTGCGCTTAAAGGGATATAAAACCTGATCCTTTTCTTTTGTGATTCAGAGACACCTAGGTAGGCATCTGAAGCACTAAATGGCAGGACATAGTGCTGTCATCTAGTGCTCTTGCAAATGAATACCATTCTTGCAAACTGCTGCCATATAAGGTTGCAGACACGTGCTCGCTCCTGTCCCTGCTTTTCAACAAAAGATACCAAGAGTACAAAGAAAATTTGATAATAGACGTAAATTAGAAAGTTGTTTAAAATCACATGCGGTATCTGAATCATGAAAGAACAATATGCGGTTTCATATCCCTTTAATAGAAGTGTAATACAAATAACCAATTGCAATCAGCATAAAGTCATATTGTTTTCCTCTCCACCTGCTGTAAATCTACATCTACAGCTGAAACTAACAAATTATATTTGCCAAAAACTGCACATAGTTTTGCACTGAACTAAGCAGACTGGGAAACGATGCTCAAATCAATTTTGGCTTCCAGATAAAATGTTTTTTTACTCATTCCCCTCATGCTGCGCCTCTCCTTCAAGACACGCCCTGTGCATAGAACAATATACAACCGGATCTGACCTTTATCTAATAAACGTAGATGGTTATAGCTATATTCAGTCAAGGCTTTAGCTTTATTATAGTAGCTGTTTAGTGACAGAGAATATGAAATAGAAGAAAGTATTTTTAATAAAGTTATAAAAGTGTAATTAGGATCTAAGTGGTGCTAGGTTTACTGAAAGATAAATATTGTATAAACAGTTTGCAAGAAGATGCGGCCTTAGGATACAGGAGACCGCAGCGCACTTTAAAGGGACAGTATACACAAATTTTCATATAACTGCATGTAATAGATACTACTATAAAAACTAATATTCACTGATACTGATATAAAAATCCAGTATAAAACCTTTTAAAAACTTAGGAGCTCCCAATTTAGCACTTTTGATAAGGTTGTCTGGGACACCCAGTGAAAGCAGACCCTCCTCTTCCTCTGCATATGAAAAGACCCTTTACACAAACAGGAGCAAGCTGGAGTAGGTATACGTCAGTATACTCCTAAAACTTTGGGGCTTGGCTATAGCAAAACTATACATTATTACACAAATACTTCTAGATGGGCTATATAAATGGATCATCTACAAAACATTTATGCAAAGAAAAATCCAGTGTATAATGTCCCTTTAAGTGTAGATGCCGCACTGTCTGGAAGTGATGTTATTAACGAGTGAAATGTGAGACGTGTCTCTGCACTGTCTGAAGAGATAAATATAAATCTGGCACTTACCCAGCGTTTGTCCTTCGCAATCTGACATCACGGGCACAGCAGTTTATTTTGGACACTTGTACGAGTGATACTGGGGAAATGATCAAACCCTTTAGTTATATCCCACAAAACAAGAACTTATCCGGCTTTCCAAGTACTCTCCAGAGAAGCAGCTGTAGTTCTGACTTCTCATTGAGGGGAGGAAGGAATATGATAAGGATGTAGTCCTGTACCAGGAGAATCCTGTGATTGGTGGTTATATTTGATTTCTTCCCACCCACTGGAGTTTTTTGTTCTTTCATTAGTCACTAAACTCCCATATGTAATATTTATACAGAGGTCGTAACACTAACCCTATTGACAAACTGTGTGATTGCCAGCTGTTCCCTGTACAGATGCATTAGCTGTTGCATGCTGGGTGACACCAAGTCATTTAATGCGCTCAGCCTAATTAATTTGATTCTTGTACACATTGATTTAACAGGTCGTTTTATCCTCCCAGTGTCCCAAATTTATATTGTGAGCACTGAGGGTCAGAATTAGGTGTGAGAGGTTATAACCATACAGTATATACAGGTAAATAAAGAATATCAGAGTGGGTTCCTGATAAGGAAAAAGCAGACTGTATGAAAGGGACTGATGTGTCCAAAGCAAAGATTAATCTGAGAATAATATGCAGAGATATTAATTGTTTAAATATTGCAAATATAAGTATAAATCATAGGTCAAACACATACACACACACACACAAACATACAAACATGAGAATGCATGCACACACAAACATGCGCACGCATACAAACAAATAAAAATACATGCACACATACAAACACGTATGCATAAACACGCACGCATACACACACATATGCATACACACACAAACATACACATGCATACTCACACGCACAAACACAAACATTTGCACGCATACACACAAACATACACATGCATACACACACATGCACATACACACACATGCACATACATATGCATTTGCACGCATGCATACACACACATACACATGCATACACATACACAAACATACGCACACATGCATACAGACACACAAACATACGCACGCATACACATACACACACATTCATACACATGCATACACACAAAAAATATGCACACGCACATACTGTACATACACATGCATACACACACTCATACAAATACACACACATACATACACATGCATACACACAAACGCATGCACGCATACTTAGACACACATGCATACACACAAACAAGCAAACACATGCATGCATACACACACACATGCATACACACTCACAAACATACACACGCATGCAAATAGACACACACACAAACATGGACGCATGCGCACACACGGATACACACACAAAAATATCTTACACACACACAGAAGCAAGATAGAAGTCTATTTTACAGCCCAACATGTTTTGCATATCTACAGAACTTAAAGGACATGCCATTTTATCAGTAGTGATGCAGAAAAACTATGTGTACATAGTTAAAGTACAACTTGGTACCCATAGAGCACTGCTAGTCCCGAGCAGAAACTGCAACGGATCTAATAAGCGGCGCTAGTCATTCAGCATTAATTTAACTAATTGCAGGTACATTTTATGTTTAATGTTCTTTAACCTCTTAAGGACATATGACGGAATTTTTCCGTCATAAAACAATTGAGCAAACTGAAAGCTGTGTCATTAAAGGGTTAAAAGCTGTTTATTTTGACCTTAAAATTGATAGAAAATGTTTGTACACAACTGATCTATAGAGACAGCTTGCTCAGTAGTTGATAAGGAAAATCCCCACTGCTCTAATGGTAAGCAAGGACACACCCCACAAGCACATAAACAAAAAGTACTTTTCAGTGTTCCGAAAAAACAAAACAAAAACACAAATGCAATGTATTTGAAAGTGCTCTACTTTAGATGCAACTAAAAATGACTCCAGTGTCTCTTTAAAGTGATACTAAACCCACATTTTTTCTTTCATGATTCAGATAGAGCATGTAATTTTAAGCAACGTTCTGATTTACTCCTATTATCAATTTTTCTTCGTTCTCTTGGTATCTTTATTTAGAAAGCAGGAATGTAAAGCGTAGGAGTCGGCCCATTTTTGGTTTAGAACCTGGGTTACGGTTGCTTATTGGTTTGCTGAATGTAGTCACCAATAAACAAGTGCTATCCAAGGTGCTGAACCTTAAATGGGCCGGTTCATAAGCTTTACATTCCTGCTTATTAAATAAAGATAGCAAGAGAATGAAGAAAAATTGATAATAGGAGTAAATTAGAAAGTTGATTAAAATTGCCTGCTCTATCTGAATCATGAAAGAAAAAATTTGGGTTTAGTATCCCTTTAATAATAAGAGAATTTTGTCTTCACAGCGTGGGGATCATTTCAGATTGCTGTGTGAATGGTTTATACTGATCCGTGTGTAATGATGTGACCCTGAGCTTTATTAGCTGAACATGGGGTGCGATCCGATATAGATCGCATTTTGCGGCGCAAGCGAGGGAACCCACGTCGCCCGCAGTTCCAGCTCGCAACTCGAGCCATCCAATATGCGGCGCCGTCACTTGCTAAAGTGGCGCAAGTCTCACAAACCAGCGATGTCCAGAAATCTGCGTAAGTACAGATTTTTGGAGTCGCCAGTGACTTGCGCCACGTTAGAAACTGCCGGCGCCTATAAAACCTGACTAAAGTCTAAATCACCCGCACTGTCTAACACGCCTCCTAAACATAGCCCGACACGTCTAACACGCCTCCCTAACATAGCCCGACACGTCTAACCCTCTATCCGCTATCCCCCCTCACTATCCTAACAATAAAAAAGCTATTAACCCCTAAACCGCCGCTCCCGTACCCCGCCGCAACCTAATAAAGTTATTAACCCCTAAACCGTCGCTCCCGTACCCCGCCGCCAGCTATATTATATCTATAACCCCCTAAAGTGAGCCCCTAACACCGCCGCCATCTATATTAAAATTATTAACCCCTAATGTAAGCCCCTTACACCGCCGCCATCTCTATTAAAATGATTAACCCCTAATTTAATCTACCTACCCCCGCCCCCAGCTATATTATCTATATTAACCCTAAGTATATTATAGTTAATATAGGTATTACATTATATATATTAACTATATTAACCCTAATTATATTAGGGTTAATATAGTTAATATAGTTACTATAGTATTTATATTAACTATATTAACTCTATCTAACCCTAACACCCCTAACTAAATTTATATTAAATTAATCTAATTCATTTATAAACTAAAATATTCCTATTTAAATCTAAATACTTACCTATAAAATAAACCCTAAGATAGCTACAATATAATTAATAATTACATTGTAGCTATGTTAGGGTTAATATTTATTTTACAGGTAAATTGTTAATTATTTTAACTAGGTATAATAGCTATTAAATAGTTATTAACTATTTAATAGCTACCTAGTTAAAATAATTACCCAATTACCTGTAAAATAAATCCTAACCTAAGTTACAAATACACCTACACTATCAATAAATTAAATAAACTACAAACATCTATCTAAAAATACAATTAAATTAACTAAACTAAATTACAAAAAAAAACAAACACTAAATTACAAAAAATAAAAAAAAAAGATTACAAGATTTTTAAGCTAATTACACCTATTCTAAGCCCCCTAATAAAATAATAAACCCCCAAAATAAAAAAAATTCCCTGCCCTATTCTAAATTAAAAGAATTTCAAAGCTCTTTACCTTACCAGCCCTTAAAAGGGCCTTTTGTGGGGCATGCCCCAAAGAATTCAGCTCTTTTGCATACAAATACAATACCCCCCCCCCATTACAACCCACCACCCACATACCCCTATTCTAAAACCACCCAAACCCCCCTTAAAAAAGCCTAACACTACCCCCTGAAGATCTCCCTACCTTGTCTTCACCACACCGGGCCGAACTCCTGATCCGATCCGGGCGATGTCTTCCTCCAAGCGGCAAAGAAGAATTCTTCCTCCGGCGATGTCTTCCTCCAAGCGGCAAAGAAGAATTCTTCCTCCGGCGATGTCTTCCTCCAAGCGGCAAAGAAGAATTCTTCCTCCGGCGACGTCTTCCTCCAAGCGGCAGCAAAGTCTTCATTCTTCCGGCGGCATCTTCAATCTTCTTTCTTCGCTCCGCCGCCGCGGAGCATCCATCCCGGACGACTACTGAACGACGAATGAGGTACCTTTAAATGACGTCATCCAAGATGGCGTCCGCCGAATTCTGATTGGCTGATAGGATTCTATCAGCCAATCGGAATTAAGTTAGAAAAATCTGATTGGCTGATTGAATCAGCCAATCAGATTCAAGTTCAATCCGATTGGCTGATCCAATCAGCCAATCAGATTGAGCTCACATTCTATTGGCTGTTCCGATCAGAATTCTTCCTCCGGCGATGTCTTCCTCCAAGCGGCAAAGAAGAATTCTTCCTCCGGGTAAATTGTTATTGTTATTGAAGATGCCGCCGGAAGAATGAAGACTTTGCTGCCGCTTGGAGGAAGACGTCGCCGGAGGAAGAATTCTTCTTTGCCGCTTGGAGGAAGACATCGCCGGAGGAAGAATTATGATCGGAACAGCCAATAGAATGCGAGCTCAATCTGATTGGCTGATTGGATCAGCCAATCGGATTGAACTTGAATCTGATTGGCTGATTCAATCAGCCAATCAGATTTTTCTAACTTAATTCCGATTGGCTGATAGAATCCTATCAGCCAATCAGAATTCGGGCGGACGCCATCTTGGATGACGTCATTTAAAGGTACCTCATTCGTCGTTCAGTAGTCGTCCGGGATGGATGCTCTGCGGCGGCGGAGCGAAGAAAGAAGATTGAAGATGCCGCCGGAAGAATGAAGACTTTGCTGCCGCTTGGAGGAAGACGTCGCCGGAGGAAGAATTCTTCTTTGCCGCTTGGAGGAAGACATCGCCGGAGGAAGAATTCTTCTTTGCCGCTTGGAGGAAGACATCGCCCGGATCGGATCAGGAGTTCGGCCCGGTGTGGTGAAGACAAGGTAGGGAGATCTTCAGGGGGGTAGTGTTAGGCTTTTTTAAGGGGGGTTTGGGTGGTTTTAGAATAGGGGTATGTGGGTGGTGGGTTGTAATGGGGGGGGGTATTGTATTTGTATGCAAAAGAGCTGAATTCTTTGGGGCATGCCCCACAAAAGGCCCTTTTAAGGGCTGGTAAGGTAAAGAGCTTTGAAATTCTTTTAATTTAGAATAGGGCAGGGAATCTTTTTTATTTTGGGGGTATATTATTTTATTAGGGGGCTTAGAATAGGTGTAATTAGCTTAAAAATCTTGTAATCTTTTTTTTATTTTTTGTAATTTAGTGTTTTTTTTTTTTTGTAATTTAGTTTAGTTAATTTAATTGTATTTTTAGATAGATGTTTGTAGTTTATTTAATTTATTGATAGTGTAGATGTATTTGTAACTTAGGTTAGGATTTATTTTACAGGTAATTGGGTAATTATTTTAACTAGGTAGATATTAAATAGTTAATAACTATTTAATAGCTATTATACCTAGTTAAAATAATTAACAATTTACCTGTAAAATAAATATTAACCCTAACATAGCTACAATGTAATTATTAATTATATTGTAGCTATCTTAGGGTTTATTTTATAGGTAAGTATTTAGATTTAAATAGGAATATTTTAGTTTATAAATGAATTAGATTAATTTAATATAAATTTAGTTAGGGGTGTTAGGGTTAGATAGAGTTAATATAGTTAATATAAATACTATAGTAACTATATTAACTATATTAACTATATTAACCCTAATATAATTAGGGTTAATATAGTTAATATATATAATGTAATACCTATATTAACTATAATATACTTAGGGTTAATATAGATAATATAGCTGGCGGCGGGGTAGGTAGATTAAATTAGGGGTTAATCATTTTAATAGAGATGGCGGCGGTGTAAGGGGCTTACATTAGGGGTTAATAATTTTTATATAGGTGGCGGCGGTGTAAGGGGTCAGATTAGGGGATAGATAAGGTAGATGACAGCGGTGTAAGGGGTTCTAATTAGGGGATAGATAAGGTAGATGGCGGCGGTTTTAGGGGCTCACAGTAGGGGGTTAGTTTATGTAGATGGCGGCGGGGTCCGGGAGCGGCGGTTTAGGGGTTAATAACTTTATTAGGGATTTCGGGGGGGGGGGGGGGGTCACGGTTGACAGGTAGATGAACATTGCGCATGCGTTAGGTGTTAGGTTTATTTTAGAAGATCGCGGTTGACAGGGAGATAGACATTGCGCATGCGTTAGGTGTTAGGTTTATTTTCTAGTTAGTTTAGGGAGTTACGGGGCTCCAATAGTCAGCGTAAGGCTTCTACGGCTGCTTTTTGTGGCGAGGTGAAAATGGAGTAAGTTTTCTCCATTTTCGCCACGTAAGTCCTTACGCTGCATATTGGATACCAAACTGCGCTGGTTTGGTATACCTGCCTATGGCCCAAAAAACTACGGGCGACGGCAGAAATATACGCATGTAACTTCTAGGTTACGCCGTATATGTGATACCAAATCAGCGTAAATATTGGCGTCGCCGGCTTTTGCGGGCGACGATTTTTATCGGATGGACCCCATGGTGCTCAGACCGTATGGGAAGATGGATACTAAGCCGATACAGAAAAATCACTGACACTTTAACTTTTAGTATTTTAAATTTAAAGGGACATGAAAGCCAAAAATGTTCTCTCATGATTCAGATAGATTATACATTTTTAAACAACTTTCCAATTTACTTCTGTTATCAATTTTATTTCATTCTCTTGGTATCTTTTATCAAAGAAGCAGCAATGCACTCCTGGAAGATAGCTGAACACATATTTAAGCCAATGAAAATGGACATACAAGTTCAGTCACCAATCAGCAGGTAGCTCCAAACTCTTGAGCCTATCTAGATATGCTTTAAAAAAAGGATACAAAAAGAATGAAGAAAATTTGATAATAGAAGTTAGCTGGAAAGTTGTTTAAAATTGTTAATTTCCCTTTAAAATTAACTTAAAGGGACATGAAACCCAACATTTTTATTTCATGATTCAGATACAGTATATCATTTTAAATAACTTTCCAATTTACATGTTATCAAATTTGCTTCATTCTCCTGGTATCCTTTAATGAAGGTGCAGCTACACACTACTGGGAGCTAGCAGAGAACATATGATGACCCACTGTGCAGTTACCAATCAGTAGCAAGCTCCCAGTAGTGCAGTGCTGCTCCCGAGCCTACCTAGGTATGCTTTTAAACTAAGGATACCAAGAGCATGAAGAAAGTCAGATAATATAATTAAATGGGAAAGTTGTTTAAAATTGTATGATACATCTGAATCATAAAAGAAAAACAATGGGTTTATCTCCCTTTAAACATCACTGGAAACACCTTTAGTGAAGTGACCATGGACAGGCTAAAGCATAAAAGGACAGTCTACATGAAAATTCTTATTGTTTAAAAAAATAGATGATCCCTTTACTACCCATTCCCCAGTTTTGCATAACCAACACTGTCATATGCCTCTGCAGACTGTCCCCTGTGCTATTTACAAACTTGCATTTTAGCCATTTAGATTTGGTAACTGCATAACTCCACAGGAGAAAGCACAATGTTATCAATATGGCATACATAACCTAGCACTGTCCAGGGGTCAAGTCCTACAAAAAAAAAAGTGTTGGAACTCACCAAGACTTCCACCCCCTCACAATTAATATTGTTTTATATACACAGACAACACTTATATACACGCACACAGTATTTATATGTATATAATCTATACACTTTGGTTAATGAAAGCAAATTAAAACCAATAAATGGTTGAATAGTTGCCTTTGGGCCTGAGACTCCTCCTCTGTCACAGAATTTAACCCACTTATGGTGCAATAGTCCTATTTGTGCTGAGGGGTGCTGAATAACCACAGAGCAGGCCACACAGCAATCTAAACACCATGTGTGCCACACAGGGCGGGGTGATCACACAGCAGGACCGCTGACAGGCTTGCATTTAGTGTATTGTAGGAAGTGTTCCTGCCCATTATTAGAGGATCTCACTATCCCTCAAACCAGACTGTGCTCCAGCTCCTCCCAATAGCAACAGTAATGTTTACTGAAGTGTATCTATTCCACCTGCACAAATAGTGCAGGAACTCTGTTCCTATGTGTTTCCACTGCACTTGACCCCTGACACTGTCTAACAGTGAAAAACTGTAAAATGCACTAAGATAAGAGGTGGCCTTCAAGGGCTTAGAAATCCATGTATGAGCCTACCTAGGTTCAACAAAGAATACCAAGAGAACAAAACGCATTTGATGATAAAAGTACATTGGAAAGTTATTTAAAATTGCATGCCCTATCTGAATAATGAATTAATTTTGACTTTACTGTTCCTTTAACTGGGGCATATCTTGGTCACCAGGGTGTGACTGACAAACTGGACTCCATTTATGAAGTTGCGGATTCCTGCAATTGCAAGTTACGATCCAGAGAATTACTGCATCACTGGCCGCAAACAGGTAAGAAAGGTTCACTGCCTGGGAACATTGTCCTCCCAAGTTCTTAAAAACTTTACAAAAGTTTTGTGAAGCCCTAAAATTTAATTGATGACTCCTTTTGGTAACTTTGTCCTTGGGACAGGGACTGACCCTAAGATCCTGTAGCTAGCACTATCACTTCCGATCATTCAGTTACTCCCCAGCATGCACTCTGTAGCTTTCTTCATTTCTAGAGAGGTCATTGCCTTTGCAAAAAAAAGTTCTGTTTGTTTTTCACCATCTTTAGATGAGCTAGATGGACCATTGGTTGAAGGAATGTCCTTAGATGTTGAAAGAGGAAAAGTTTGTGGGAGGCATATAAAGCCTGCCTGTGAATATTGGGCACAATAAAAGACCATACAAGGGCCTTCTGGAGGAAAACAAACAGATAACACACAGTATGATCAATCTAGGAGTGGGAGCACCTAAGTTAAAATCCACTACTTCTGGGCTTGAATTAGTTAAAGGGACACTAAACCCACATTTTTTTTTCTTTCAAGATTTAGATAGAGCATTCAATTTTAAGCAGCTTCTAATTTACTCCTATTATCAAATTTTCTTCGTTCTCTTGCTATCTTTATTTAAAAAGCAGGAATATGATGCATAGCAGGCGGCCCATTTTTTTATTGAGAACCTGGGTTATGCTTTCTTATTAATGGCTTAATGTAAGCCACCAATAAGCAAGCGCTATCTATGGTGCTGAACCTAAAATGGGCTGGCTGCTAAGATTTACATTCCTGCTTTTTAAATAAAGATAGCAAGAGAAAGAAGAAAAATTGATAATAGGAGTAAATTAGAAAGTTGCTTAAAATTGAATGCTCTGTCTGAATCATGAAAGAAAAAATGTGGGTTTAGTATCCCTTTAATACTATGGGCTCGATGATCAAACCGTCATCTTGCAAAACCATATTCATACTCACAGGGAATTATCTAAAATGAAGTCTGTCCCTGTGAGTGGCAAAATGTCTCCCATAGAAATTAATGGAGCTTGCTGGACAGGTAAACTTCGCTAGGGAAAATTAAATATTGCAACCAATACAGATCAGATTGTGCTGCATTTTATATTACCTTACAACCACCTCTATTTTCATATGCTTGTTTTTTTTTCTAGCAAGGTAATAAGAGTTTTGTGTATTTTCACACAATCTTGCATCTTTTTTCGTTTGTAAGAAAAAAACAGCGAGATCTGCAGAGGGAAGATGTTTAGAGAATACACCAGACCAGTTTAGTGCAGATCCTAGGAGTTGAACGCGCTAAGGCTCCTGTTAGTGTGCCCAGGACTCAGTGGCAAGAAGAGGATCGGGTTAGCGCTCTCCAGAGTGCGTTAAAGTAAGTATTTTACACTTTAAAAGTAAGTATGTAGCTAATGGTGAACTTTTCACCTGCAGCTTCGAAACATTTACATTTTAATGAAAACGAATGTAAATGTTTAACAATAATTACAAATTCATTCAAAAACGAATAGTGCAGGGAATGAATATTTGGGGAAACTAATGTCCTCAAACATTCATTAGGAAGTTTTAATTTGTAAGGAAAATATATTCCCTGTACACTTCCGAATCCTCAATAGCTTCAGTATTCTATCTCTACCATGCCAGACCCATGCTTTACCTTCAGTCTTCTGTATCTGCGGTGCCAGACCCATGCTTTACCTTCAGTCTTCTGTATCTGCGGTGCCAGACCCATGCTTTACCTTCAGTCTTCTGTATCTGCGGTGCCAGACCCATGCTTTACCTTCAGTTTTCTGTATCTGCGGTGCCAGACCCATGCTTTACCTTCAGTTTTCTGTATCTGCGGTGCCAGACCCATGCTTTACCTTCAGTCTTCTGTATCTGCAGTGCCAGACCCATGCTTTACCTTCAGTTTTCTGTATCTGCAGTGCCAGACCCATGCTTTACCTTCAGTCTTCTGTTACTGCAGTGTCAGACCCATGCTTTACCTTCAGTCTTCTGTATCTGCAGTGCCAGACCCATGCTTTACCTTCAGCCTTCTGTATCTGCAGCGCAAGACCCATACTTTACCTTCAGTCTTCAGTATCTGCAGTGCAAGACCCATGCTTTATCTTCAGTCTTCTGTATCTGCGGTGCCAGACCCATGCTTTACCTTCAGTCTTCTGTATCTGCGGTGCCAGACCCATGCTTTACCTTCAGTCTTCTGTATCTGCAGTGCAAGACCCATGCTTTACCTTAGGTCTTCTGTATCTGCAGTTTTATACCAGACTCCTGCTTTACCTTCAGTCTTCTGGATCTGCAGTGCCAGACCCATGCTTTACCTTCAGTCTTCTGTTACTGAAGTGTCAGACCCATGCTTTACCTTCAGTCTTCTGTATCTGCGGTGCCAGACCCATGCTTTACCTTCACTCTTCTGTATCTGCAGTGCCAGACCCATGCTTTACCTTCAGTTTTCTGTATCTGCAGTGCCAGACCCATGCTTTACCTTCAGTTTTCTGTTACTGCAGTGTCAGACCCATGCTTTACCTTCAGTCTTCTGTATCTGCAGTGCCAGACCCATGCTTTACCTTCAGCCTTCTGTATCTGCAGTGCAAGACCCATGCTTTACCTTCAGTCTTCAGTATCTGCAGTGCAAGACCCATGCTTTACCTTCAGTCTTCTGTATCTGCAGTGCATGACCCATGCTTTACCTTAGGTCTTCTGTATCTGCAGTTTTATACCAGACTCCTGCTTTACCTTCAGTCTTCTGTATCTGCAGTGCCAGACCCATGCTTTACCTTCAGTCTTCTGTTACTGAAGTGTCAGACCCATGCTTTACCTTCAGTCTTCTGTATCTGCAGTGCCGGACCCATGCTTTACCTTCAGTCTTCTGTATCTGCAGTGCTAGACCCATGCTTTACCTTCAGTTTTCTGTATCTGCAGTGCCAGACCCATGCTTTACCTTCAGTCTTCTGTTACTGCAGTGTCAGACCCATGCTTTACCTTCAGCCTTCTGTATCTGCAGTGCAAGACCCATGCTTTACCTTCAGTCTTCAGTATCTGCAGTGCAAGACCCATGCTTTATCGTCAGTCTTCTGTATCTGCGGTGCCAGACCCATGCTTTACCTTCAGTCTTCTGTATCTGCGGTGCCAGACCCATGCTTTACCTTCAGTCTTCTGTATCTGCAGTGCAAGACCCATTCTTTACCTTCAGTCTTCTGTATCTGCAGTGCATGACCCATGCTTTACCTTAGGTCTTCTGTATCTGCAGTTTTATACCAGACTCCTGCTTTACCTTCAGTCTTCTGGATCTGCAGTGCCAGACCCACGCGTTACCTTCAGTCTTCTGTTACTGAAGTGTCAGACCCATGCTTTACCTTCAGTCTTCTGTATCTGCGGTGCCAGACCCATGCTTTACCTTCAGTCTTCTGTATCTGCAGTGCATGACCCATGCTTTACCTTCAGTTTTCTGTATCTGCAGTGCCAGACCCATGCTTTACCTTCAGTTTTCTGTTACTGCAGTGTCAGACCCATGTTTTTTTTTTGTTTTTTTTTAAAGTTTTATTGCACATAAAATAAAACATACAAATATGACAGGGCATTCCCGACATCATGAAAACAAAACAGAAAATTCGCCATACAAGGCAATCATCTCATCCTTATTGCAACTATAATTTTCGTGCTTCAGTTTTATACAAACAATTTCAGTTTTATACAACCAACAAACAAACAAAACAAAACAAAAAAAAAATCCACAACTAGGGAAGGGGGGGGGGCCCAATACTTAATTCCAATTTGGAAATTCATTTCTAGCAATCGCATTGTTCAATGTTTCTGACTCCCTAAAAGGGTATATTAACCGCTTCTGTTTTATTTCCGAGAAAGCCTGCATAAATCTCCTCCACTTGTCAAGGAAGCGTTTGATCTGAGTTTCAGAATTAACTGTCGTATCAAATTGCTCCACTATTAGTTGTCCCTTAATTTTATTAATGCATTCTATTAAACTGGGGGCTTTCGTGGACTTCCAATATTTCAGGATTAAAGACCTCCCTATTAATATTGCTGTATTTACAAATTTAAAATTAATCTGTTGTCTGGGAGTTTGATACATAAAGATAATATCCTCTTTTTCTAACTTAATCTTTTTCCCGTTAATTCTGTTCAGCCAGAAATTCAACTTACTCCAGAATTTTTGAATCTTTGGGCAGGACCATAGACAGTGGGTCAGATCCGCTAAAGGGAAGCTGCATCTAGCACATTTATTTTCGGCATTTTTATCCCATTTAGCTTTTACGGCAGGTGTAATATATACCTTATTTATCACTTTCATGTGAGACTCTCTCCAACCTATAGATAGTGTTGCTTTGTCTACTAGATTGAAACTTTTTTGTAGCCTCTCAATTGGCTGTCGCCAGCTTGCTGCTAAAGCCCCTATTCTTGTTGTTTCTTGGAACTTTTTTATTATCTTATACCAAAAGGAGATAGAATAGTTTCCTTGACTATACATATTCAATACCATATTCATCCTTTCACCTAAACTATCTCGTATAGATTCTTTGTTAAAAGTTTCTAGAAAATGCCGTATTTGCAAGTACGCGTAAAATTCATTATTTGGGATTCCAAACTCACTTCTTAAATCCTGAAACGTTCTACAGGCTTTAGTGTCCCTATCTTGCAATTGTTGTATGAAAATTAGACCCTTCCTCTTCCATCTATGGAAGACTTTCGACTCTATTGCTGGTATAAAATTGGGGTTCCCCACTATAGTCAAATATTTTGAGTATTCCGGGCTAGCTCGTAATAATTTCAACAGTTTATGCCATGCAATAATTATATTCTTAATGGTGGATAGCTTTTTAACTTTATCTGGTAATTTCCCTTTGTAATGTAATAAAGCTTTTAAGCCATATGGGGCCACTAAAAATTCTTCTATGTCATTTGTGGCAACATAATTTGCCTCTGTTAGCCATTCTAATGCAAATTTACCCATACATATTAAATTATATAGCTCTATGTCTGGAAAAGCTAAACCACCCCCTGTTTTAAATAGTGACAAATTATGTAATGCAATCGCTTTACGTTTGTTGCCCCATAAAAATTTTAGACAGTCCCGTTTGAATGAAACTAAATCCTTACGATTGATAAATCTAGGTAAATTTTGTAGTAACTACAGAATTTTAGGAAATAGGACCATTTTAATTAGGTTTATTTTACCTGACAAAGTCAGTGGAAAATTAGCCCAGCTGGCCATATCCTTAGACAATTTTGCCCAGATTTGAGGGTAATTTAATGTATACCAATTTTCAGGGTCTCTAGACAGTATGATACCTAGATATTTTAACTTTCCATTTGCATTCTTAAATGGAGCATTCTTATAACTATCTCTTTTTTTCTTTTAACCAAAAAATCTCTGATTTATTAAGATTTACTTTATAGCCTGCAAACTTACCAAATTCATCTAGAATTTGAATTAATAGAGGAATATTTTTTTGCGTATCTCTTAGAAAGACCAGTAAATCTTCAGCGTATAATAAAAGCGTAATTCTTCTATTCCCTAGCCAAATCCCATCTATTTCCTTTCTCAGAAATATCGCTAGAGGTTCAATAGCTAAATTGAACAAATAAGGGGATAACGGGCACCCTTGTCTGGTTCCTTTCTGTAGAGTAAAGTTTTGTGATATATTACCATTTATCAAGATGTTAGCCTGCGGCTCGTTATATATCAATTGTACCAATCTGAGGAAAGAACCTGTGATTCCAAAGTTACTGATTGTTGTAAATAAATGATCCCATGTAATCATATCAAAGGCTTTTTCAGCATCTATAGATGTGATAGCCATATCTGTTTGAATCCCCGTTCCCTTTTTTTTAATCTGGTTCCAGTAGTAATCTATTATCAATTGAACTTTCCTCAGATTGGTTGTAGAGGTCCTATTAGGCATAAAGCCAACTTGATCTTTATGTATTAATGGGGCCATCATTTTCTTTAGTCTTTGGGCAATTACGCTCATGAGCAGTTTATAGTCGCTATTTAACAGTGAGATGGGTCTATATGAACCCATCTCTTCCGGGTTCTTACCTTTTTTCAAGACTAATGAAATTGTTGAAGTTGTAAAGTATTTGGACTGCATTTTATTATTAATATATATTTTATTAAAAAGGCCTTCTAACGTAGGGATTATTTCTTCCTGCAAGATTTTGTAGAGTTCTATCGGAATCTGATCTGGGCCGGGGGCCTTGTTACTCGCCGTTTTATTAATTACTTTTCTTATTTCTTCTTGTGATATAGGTCTATTTAACTCGTCTAGATCTTCTTTATCTAGCTTTGGTAATCTAATTTTATCCCAGAAATTTGCTTTAGCTTCCAAATTAATCTTATCCTTTGTATATAAATTTTGATAATATTTATATATATACTCGTTTATTTCTTTAATATTGGTCAATCTCTCTGATCCCTTTCTAATCGTCTCTATAGCCCGCTTCTTCTTCCTGACCCTTACTAGATTTGCCAAAAATTTACCAGCCCTACCACTATGTCTGTAAAAAAAATGCCCTTGTTCTAAGATCTTCTTGTCTTAACTTTTGCATAAGAAAAGTGTCTCTTCCTAGTTTGGCCCTTATATATTTGTCCCAGAGTGTCCCTGATCTATCACTTAAAAACGCATTATAACAATTACGTACTTGTCCTGCTAGCTGTAACTCTTTCTGTTGTGCTATCCGCTTATTTTTCACTAAATACGCCTTGATTTCCCCTCTAATGAACGCTTTAAAGGCCTCCCAGAAAATTTCATAGTTATTTTCATATTCCTTATTGTAATATATATATTCCTGCCATTTTCTCTTTAACAAGTCCTTGAATTGTACATTTGTACTTAAGTATGTCGGGAAAAAAAACTTTGCTGGGTCTCTTTTGACCCCTTTAAACTTAAAATTTAGTACGACAATAGCATAGTCCGATATTACCACTTCTTTGATATCTGTTGATATTTCTGTACCTAGTAAGTTTTCCGAGATCAAGAAAGCATCTATCCTAGACATAGTTTTATGACTGTGGGATATACAGGAAAAACATTTTACATCTGGGTTCTGAATTCTCCAGATGTCTTTGAGTCTTAAATTTTTACACAAATTCTTAAGTAGTTTAGTTTCTGCTCGGCTATTGCTATTCATAGAGGGTTTTAGCCTGTCTAATGTTGGATACATCACCATATTTAGATCACCTCCCAATATTATATTCTGCGTACCATATTTCATTAGTTTGACTTGAATATTGTTCCAAAAAGCTTTGTCTAGGTTATTTGGACCATAAATATTACATAAAATCAGAGATCTTTCATATACTATAATATGTAAAATTGCAAACCTTCCTTCTATATCTAATTCTTTCCCCACAATTTTGTAATCTAATTTTTTATTTAATATAATTGCTACACCTCTTTTTCTTGTCGTGCAGGGCGTTGCAATCACCTCCTCTACCCACCCTACTTTAAGTTTGTCTAATTCCTGTTTTTTTAAATGTGTCTCTTGTAGCATGATTATATCTGCATTATTTTTTTTACATTGTTTCAGAATATTCTTCCGCTTCCATAATGAGGAAATCCCTCCCACATTCCATGATATTACTTTTACTTGTTCAGCCATCAAATATTATAGTATACCCTATAGCGCATTGCGAGAGGAAACAACGGGAGAGGGGGAAAAAAAAAAAAAAAAAAAAAAGGGGGGGGGCCCATGGGTAAGGAAAGACAGGGATGGGAAAATAAAGCACAACACAAAACATAATAAACAATAATCAAAACATAATATAAAAACCAGATACAGAGGAAACCTCCTCCGTATCGCCCAAAAGTGCTGAGAACATCTTGCTCAGCTAAAACTATAACCATAACTTCTCTTGGAGGCTCTAGCCTATTAACCATAGTATTAACACTATTAATCATCTCAAACTTTATTATTTCTTAGAACCTGGTTAATATCATTTTTGCGGTACTTCCTATATCTATGTTCTTGTTACTAAGAATTCTGTCTAGAATATAGGAAATCTTTCGCTTCTTCGTAATTATTCAGTAGAACGTTTCCTTGTTCATTAAAAATTTTGATTTTGGCTGGATATATAATTGAAGCTTTCAAACCTGTTTTGATTAAGCTTGTACAAATAGGTACCATTTCTTTTCTTTTTTTTGACGTTTCTACTGAAAAATCTTGGAAAAGCAAGATGTTGTACTCTCCTATCTTTACTGGGAATTTTTTCCTATATTGGCTCATAATCATGGCTTTATCTTGAAAGTTCAAATACTTAACAATAACTGGTCTAATCTTAGTCTTACCATCCGCATAGGTTCTAGCGCTACCTACTCTGTGCGCTCTTTCAACCTGTATCCCTTGTGGGGGGATTTGCATACCCAATCCTAGAGGTAGCTGTATTGCCGTAAAGTGTATTAAATCCTGAAATTCCTCTATCTCTGGGAGTCCTATAATTCTGACATTGCTTCGTCTAGCTCGGTCCTCTAATTCTTCGACCTTATTTTGCAGTATATGTATTTGGCTAGATTGTTCCTTTAATTTAGTCTCGTGTCTGACATTCATATCTTCTATATCAGATATTCTGATTTCTGCTTCTTGTAACCTCTCTGAAAACTGTTTAACTTCTGCCCTTAATTCTGAGATGTCCCTCTTTACCTGGTCAAATTGGGGCAACATAATATCTGATAATTGTTTCACTAGGTCCTGAGACTCCATTGTATGTATATTTGATGTTTCTAGCAAGATTCTATTCTCTGTGTCTAAACTGTTTCTTTTTAGAGTTTTTTTTTCTTTCCCTTTTGGTGGCATTGCCGGTGATTTATTTTTAATAGTGACAAATCTTTCCATATGTATGTGTGTCAGACCCATGCTTTACCTTCAGTCTTCTGTATCTGCAGTGCTAGACCCATGCTTTACCTTCAGCCTTCTGTATCTGCAGTGCAAGACCCATGCTTTACCTTCAGTCTTCAGTATCTGCAGTGCAAGACCCATGCTTTACCTTCAGTCTTCTGTATCTGCAGTGCATGACCCATGCTTTACCTTAGGTCTTCTGTATCTGCAGTTTTATACCAGACTCCTGCTTTACCTTCAGTCTTCTGTATCTGCAGTGCCAGACCCACGCTTTACCTTCAGTCTTCTGTTACTGAAGTGTCAGACCCATGCTTTACCTTCAGTCTTCTGTATCTGTAGTGCTGGACCCATGCTTTACCTTCAGTCTTCTGTATCTGCAGTGCCAGACCCATGCTTTACCTTCAGTTTTCTGTTACTGCAGTGCCAGACCCATGCTTTACCTTCAGTCTTCTGTTACTGCAATGTCAGACCCATGCTTTACCTTCAGCCTTCTGTATCTGCAGTGCAAGACCCATGCTTTACCTTCAGTCTTCAGTATCTGCAGTGCAAGACCCATGCTTTATCTTCAGTCTTCTGTATCTGCGGTGCCAGACCCATGCTTTACTTTCAGTCTTCTGTATCTGCAGTGCAAGACCCATGCTTTACCTTCAGTCTTCTGTATCTGCAGTGCATGACCCATGCTTTACCTTAGGTCTTCTGTATCTGCAGTTTTATACCAGACTCCTGCTTTACCTTCAGTCTTCTGGATCTGCAGTGCCAGACCCACGCGTTACCTTCAGTCTTCTGTTACTGAAGTGTCAGACCCATGCTTTACCTTCAGTCTTCTGTATCTGCGGTGCCAGACCCATGCTTTACCTTCAGTCTTCTGTATCTGCAGTGCATGACCCATGCTTTACCTTCAGTTTTCTGTATCTGCAGTGCCAGACCCATGCTTTACCTTCAGTTTTCTGTTACTGCAGTGTCAGACCCATGCTTTACCTTCAGTCTTCTGTATCTGCAGTGCCAGACCCATGCTTTAACTTCAGTCGTCTGTATCTGCAGTGCAAGACCCATGCTTTACCTTAGGTCTTCTGTATCTGCAGTTTTATACCAGACTCCTGCTTTATCGCCAATATTCTGTATCTTCAGTTTTATAACAGACTCCTGCTATTGTTCCAGTCTTCTGTTCCTGCAGTGCTATACCAGACTCCTGCTTTAGCTCCAGTCTTCTGTATCTGCAGTGCCAGACCCATGCTTTACCTTCAGTCTTCTGTATCTGCAGTGCCAGAACCATGCTTTACCTTCAGTCTTCTGTATCTGCAGTTTTATACCAGACTCCTGCTTTACCTTCAGTCTTCTGTATCTGCAGTGCCAGACCCATGCTTTACCTTCAGTCTTTTGTATCTGCAGTGCCAGAACCATGCTTTACCTTCAGTCTTCTGTATCTGCAGTGCCAGACCCATGCTTTAACTTCAGTCGTCTGTATCTGCAGTGCAAGACCCATGCTTTACCTTAGGTCTTCTGTATCTGCAGTTTTATACCAGACTCCTGCTTTATCGCCAATATTCTGTATCTTCAGTTTTATATCAGACTACTGCTATTGTTCCAGTCTTCTGTTTCTGCAGTGCTATACCAGACTCCTGCTTTAGCTCCAGTCTTCTGTATCTGCAGTGTCAGAACCATGCTTTACCTTCAGTCTTCTGTATCTGCAGTTCCAGACCCATGCTTTACCTTCAGTCTTCAGTATCTGCAGTGCAAGACCCATGCTTTAACTTCAGTCTTCTGTATCTGCAGTGCAAGGCCCATGCTTTACCTTCAGTCTTCTGTATCTGCAGTGCAAGACCCATGCTTTACCTTCAGTCTTCTGTATCTGCAGTGCAAGACCCATGCTTTACCTTCAGTCTTCTGTATCTGCAGTTCCAGACCCATGCTTTACCTTCAGTCTTCAGTATCTGCAGTGCAAGACCCATGCTTTAACTTCAGTCTTCTGTATTTGCAGTGCAAGACCCATGCTTTACCTTCAGTCTTCTGTATCTGCAGTGCAAGACCCATGCTTTACCTTCAGTCTTCAGTATCTGCAGTGCAAGACCCATGCTTTAACTTCAGTCTTCTGTATCTGCGGTGCCAGACCTATGCTTTACCTTCAGTCTTCTGTATCTGCTGTGCCAGACCCATGCTTTACCTTCAGTCTTCTGTATCTGCAGTGCAAGACCCATGCTTTACCTTCAGTCTTCTCTATCTGCAGTGCCAGACCCATGCTTTACCTTCAGTCTTCTGTATCTGCAGTGCCAGACCCGAGCTTTACCTTCAGTCTTCTTTATCTTCAGTGCCAGACCCATATTTTACCTTCAGTCATCTGTATCTGCGGTGCCAGACTCATGCTTTACCTTCAGTCTTCTGTATCTGCAGTGCTAAACCAATGCTTTACTTTCCGTCTTCTGTATCTGCAGTGCCAGACCCATGCTTTACCTTAAGTCTTCTGTATCTGCAGTGCTAGGCCCATGTTTTACCTTCAGTCATCTGTATCTGCGGTGCCAGACCCATGCTTTACCTTCAGTCTTCTGTATCTGCAGTGCCAGACCCATGCTTTAACTTCAGTCTTCTGTATCTGCAGTGCCAGAACCATGCTTTACCTTCAGTCTTCTTTATCTGCGGTGCCAGATCCATGCTTTACCTTCAGTCTTCAGTATCTGCAGTGCCAGACCCATGCTTTATCTTCAGTCTTCTGTATCTTCAGTGCCAGACCCATGCTTTACCTTAGGTCTTCTGTATCTGCAGTTTTATACCAGACTCCTGCTTTACCTTCAGTCTTCTGTTTCTGCAGTGCTATAACAGACTCTTGCTTTATCTCCAACATTCTTTATCTTCAGTTTTATAACAGACTCCTACTATAGTTCCAGTTTTCTGTTTCTGCAGTGCTATACCAAACTCCTGCTTTAGCTCCAGTCTTCTGTTTCTGCAGTGCTATACCAGACTCCTGCTTTAGCTCCAACCTTCTCTCTGCAGTGCTATACCAGACTCCTGCTTTGGCTCCAGCCTTCTCTCTGCAGTGCTGTACCAGACTCCTACTTTAGTTCAGTCTTCTGTTTCTGCACTGCTATAACAGACTCTTGCTTTATCTCCAACATTCTTTATCTTCAGTTTTATAACAGACTCCTACTATAGTTCCAGTCCTCTGTTTCTGCACTGCTATACAATACTCCTGGTTTAGCTCCAGTCTTCTGTTTCTGCAGTGCAATACCATACTCCTGCTTTAGCTTCAGTCTTCTCTCTGCAGTACTATACCAGACTCCTGCTTTAGCTCCAGCCTTCTCTCTGCAGTGCTGTACCAGACTCCTACTTTAGTTCAGTCTTCTGTTTCTGCAGTGCTATACCAGACTCCTGCTTTTGCTTTAGTCTTCTGTTTTTGCAGTGCTATACCAGACTCCTGCTTTAGCTCCAGTCTTCTGTTTCTGCAGTGCTATACCAGACTCCTGCGTTAGCTCCAGTCTTCTGTTTATGCAGTGCTATACCAGACTCCTGCTTTAGCTTCAGTCTTCTGTTTCTGCAGTGCTATTCCAGACTCCTGCTTTAGCTACAGTCTTCTGTTTATGCAGTGCTATACCAGACTCCTGCTTTTGCTCCAGTATTCTGTATCTGCAGTGTTATACCAGACTCTTGGTTTAGTTCCAGTCTTTTGTATCTGCAGTGCTATACCAGACTCCTGCTTTAATTCCAGTCTTTTGTATCTGCAGTGCTATACCAGACTCCTGCTTTAGCTCCAGTATTCTGTATATGCAGTGTTATACTAGACTCTTGGTTTAGTTCCAGTCTTTTGTATCTGCAGTGTTATACCAGACTCCTGCTTTAGTTCCAGTCTTTTGTATCTGCAGTGCTATACCAGACTCCTGCTTTAGTTCCAGTATTCTGCATCTGCAGTGTTACACCAGACTCCTGCTTTACCCCAGTATTCTATACCTGCAGTGCTATACCAGACTCCTGCTTTAGTTCCAGTATTCTGCATCTGCAGTGTTACACCAGACTCCTGCTTTACCCCAGTATTCTATACCTGCAGTGTTATACCAGACTCCTGCTTTAGTTCCAGTATTCTGCATCTGCAGTGTTATACCAGACTCCTGGTTTAGCCCCAGTATTCTTTATCTGCGGTGCTATACCAGACTCCTGCTTTAGCCCCAGTATTCTGTATATGCAGTGCTATATACCTCCAGCCTTCTCTCTGCTGTGTCATACCAGACTTTTGCTTTAGCTTGCCCATGTATTTTACAACACCACCCAATGTAACATTTGCCAAAGGATTATTTCAATAAACACAATATATATATATATATATATATATAAATGTACTTGTTTTGTATATTATAATCTCATGCCCATTATAAAGGAACAGTTATCTAAATTCAGTAACAGTGGGGAATACCTCTCCAATCTGCAGTCTAAATAGGACTTTATTCTATTGAGCTTATGTTTCATGCACTTTTATAAATAGCCTGTATATAATAACATTGCAGATTAAGAAGCGTTTCTGGTTTTAGGACCTTCCTAAACATAGCAATCTCACTGTCCCTTTAATGTGCATCATGTTTTTAAGCTGCATTTCTAATCAAGTTTGTATTTGGAGTCTTTCCTACTTATGACTCATCCCTGAGAAAGCATTACTTTATGGGAAATTGCAGTTTGCTAATTATCTTACACTAAAACACTAGACCCTTGGATACTAAAAGCAGAATACAATGAGGCAAACTAAGCACATTTTAGCCTTGGATCAAGTAGCCTTAAATGCAATATTAATTAGAAACATATCCCTCTGAGCACTATGTGTCCAAATTATGCAGCGGAAAAGATACTAAAAAGGAAAACAGACTTGAGATAAGGCAAACCCCAAGGGGAAGCACTTTATTTCCCATATCATGCGCATCTGGTCATCTCTTTTTGTTTTTTCACTGGAACATCTTGCAACAGTATCCTCATTTAAATAACATTATTCTATTGTGTATCTAATTTACTTCTATTTGGAATTAAATTATATAAAAGAAGTGAAATATCTGGTGAATAAAAACCCATCTTTTTTATGATACATTCTGCACAAATTCTTTTTCTATTTAATTATCCTATTTGACTTTCTATTGAAGGGACATAAAACTTAATTTTAAGTACACAATTTTAACAGGTGCAAAACAATTTTTCCTCCCTGGAAGGTAGATTTATGGGGCCCCCTGAAAGCCAAACCTCAATGACATGAACGCACAGGCAGGGAGGAGGGACATGAATATACTTGACAGTGAGAGAGAGTAGGTGCAGTGGGACACTGTGAAAGTCTCACCACTCCTGAAGTGCTGCATGACTCTTAGGGAAGCCCCAGTAATGTAAATCATCACTCCTTCACCCTCCCCAGGCCCTTTTCCTCCACACCAATGTCGGCCTGGGATTCAATTTCCACCCTGCTCCCCCCTCTTGCCCAGTCCACAACAAGACAACCTGATGCAGCCAGGAACGGACTGGGAATAAAAAGCAGCACTGGAAAATTTGGAGACCAGACCTATTTTCCGCTGACACATAATGTGCACGCCCTCTAACCTATCTGCATCTATTAACCCCCTCTCTTTAAATTGTAGCTTTGCTGCCCCAGCTGCTGGAGCCCACCGAGAAATCTCCTGGTATCCTGGTGGGCCAATCCGGCCTTAGATGCAGCACTGAGCAGATGTGTGTGTGCATCCACCAGGGACCTGGGCCAGGCTTTTAAGAGTGAGTATGCGGAGGCAAAGTATGATAGTACTAAGGAAAACGCCAAAATGACTGACAGTGCTGCAGGCTAAAATGTTTAAACAAAGTACATTGCACAACATAACATTCCCTCCTCCCTGCATCACCTACCTGCTCCTCTCTCATCATCACATCATTGTTTATCACTGAGGAAACTCTGGCAAGGCGGTGGGCACCTCTTACCTCCGAGCCCTTCAGGGCCGGCCCTAGCCATTGGGGGGCCCTAAGGCAGTATGACAAAATGGGGCCCATCTTTCTTACTGCCTCCAACCCTGCCCCATCTCCGCCTCCAACCCCGCCCTCACAGTTTTTAAAATGAAAAAAAAAAAAATGGTAGAAAAATAATTTAAGGTAATGCACAACATTTTATAAAAAACAAACAAACATACAAATCCACTAATGTGGAGCAATATACCATTTTTTACTATTGGAACAACTGTTTATGTATATAATGAAGAATTATGCTGACAATTAGAGATGAATGGGACCTTATTTTTAGGTGTTTTCTTATGATAACAAGAACATTACAGAGACAACAGGGCCGGCCCTAGTAAGTGCAGTTCCTTAGGCAAAATGACAGTGATGTGGCCTCTACCCAGAATAAAAAATACTTAAAGAAATAGGGCAATGCACTGTACCACACAGCTATAATACACACACAGAGATTACATATATATATATACACACATACATCCACACTCAGACACATATACAGGTGTACACACACAGCCCACACACACTCACAGCCCCCACACAACACACACACAAAACACACAGCCCATACACAACACACAGCCCACACAACACACAGAGCCCACACACACAATACAAACAGCCCACACACACAGAGACCAGAGACAGCCCACACACACATACACAGCCAGCCCCCCTCCCCACACAGACAGCCTACACACATGCGCACACCCCACACAGACAGACTCACAGTACACACAGACAGAAGCAGAATAAACCCTTTGTAAATATTGTAAAGAATCTGGCACACACACATGCACAGTACACACATGCGCACAGTACACACACGCGCACAGTACACACACGCGCACAGTACACACACGCGCACAGTACACACACCCAAACAGTACACACACCCACACAGTACACACACGCGCACAGTACGTGCACAGTACACACACAGTACCATTTTTTCAGTAATAAGAGACAGAAGGAGAGAAGAAAAAAGAAAGAGAGGAAAGATTGAGGGGGCAGATATGAGCAAGGGAGATAGAGAGGGGGCAGTAAAGGGAAAAAGAGTGGATAGAGGAGGGGGGAGTGATGGGGAAGAAAGAAGTGGGAGACAAAGAGAATGTGAGAGAGGAGCAGGAACAGAGTGGAGAGCTAATGGAAGGATAGAGGGGAGATAGAGATGAGAGCATGATAGACAGTGGTGAGATTAAAGAGTGAGAGGGGAGAAAGGAGAAAGAAACAGAGTAACGAGGAAGATTGAGAGAAGGGGTAGACAGAGAGAGAGAATGTAAAGAAAGGAAAGAGAGAGTCAGAGAAGGGAGAAAGCACATTTAATTCAGTACTGGCAGCCCATCAGTCCATCACATCTAGGAGTAAAATGGTTAATAAAAAGACTGTGAGCTGCAGGGAGAAATGCTGAGAATTTTAGAGTGATGGTGAAGGGGACTAATTCTACATTTATTTTGAGTAGTGCCTTTCAAAACAATTGGCCATTAAGAATAATTAGGTAACATAGCCAAGTCCTAGATTAACTCAGATTTACTCTGACAAAAAGTACAACATATGAGATAATCACTCCTTTACAAGTCTGCACCAGGCATGGGCAATTAACAATCCCCTTGCTCATGGGAGTTTCCTCTGCTTTTACCTTGTCTACTTCAGACAGATGCCATAGTGGGGAAATCTGTATGCAGATATAGAAGTCAAGGAGGACACCGGCAGTAAGTGAGCTTACTAGTTAGCTGCAAGTCAGAGCAACCGGCCACCCTCCACCATGAATGCACACAACTAAATTCAAATTATTTTGTGCTTTCTTGACTGCCTGCTGCGGCCGGGCCAGATCCAATATCTACAGCCTGGAGCTAGTGCTCAGTGAGTGAGACCACAAGACCCAGGAGACGAAGTTGTCAGTTAGCCACCAGCCAGCGCACCAGTCTTCATCCTGTGCACTAAGTCTAAGGAACCGGCACGGCATGGTCTGCTCCAGCCCCCCATCCATAATATCATGACATGTGAGACACTGTCAGAATATATTTGATTACCCACCTCCTGAACAGCATCCTCACTAACTGTCACAGACTTCAGACCGAGATCAGATGTTCAGCGCCACTCTGCCCGCACACTCCCCAGAGACACATGACCACGTGCAGCGATGTGCCTTGCGACTGGCCGACTGGATTAAAATGTCTGAAGACCCACTCATGCACTGCAGCTGTATTGGGTACAAATGGCGCAATAAAAAAAATGGCAGAGTTAAAAAAAGAATTAAAAAAATAAAAATTTTGCAGCATTACATGGCACCAGCGTGGGGCCCTCTAAACGCGGGGCCCTAGGTGGCCGCCTCGCTCGCCTTGCCCTAAGGCCAGCTCTGGTGCCCTTATTGTGGTCGGGATTGTCACCACTGATTTTTAAACAATTTTACAGTTTACTTGTATTATTATGTTTGCTTAATTCTCATGGTATCCTTTATTGAAGGTGCAGCAATGCACTACTGGGAGCTTGTTGAACACATCAGCTGAGCCAATGACCACAGGCATATAAGTGCAGCCAGCCAATCCCCAGTAGTGCATTACTGCTCCTGGGCCTACCTAAGTATGCTTTTCAACAAAGGATAGAACAAAGTAAAAATAAAGAAGTAAACTAAAAGGTTATTTAACACTGAATGCTCCATCTGAATCATGAAAGAAAACATTTGGGTTTTATGTCCCTTTAATGATGGGTGCATTTTTTATTGTATTTCAGTCTCTCATATATCTTTCCCATATCATCAAACAATGACACTTTTTCCGCTCACTCTACGCCCCTATCAGAATTCCTGTTGGAAGTATCAAGCATTCCCGATGTTTTTTAATTGAAATCCATTCCAATCCATTTGAAAACATAAATACAAAGGTCAGAATGTTCAACTGTAATTAATTATAATTGTCTAGAAATTTCAGCTTGTTAATTATAAAATTATTATAATATGAAATTGTTTATCATGGCATTAGAAAACTCGATGAAAGATGCCCTTTAAATCCTGTGAAACTTTTGATTCTTATGGGTTTTTGTGTGTTTAAAGGGACATGAAACCCAAAAATTGATTCATGATTCAGACAGAGTATGCAATTTTTTTTTAATTTTTTTTTACTTTTATTTACAACCAGCATTATACAGAAAAAAATCAGATTATAAATTTTGCGCCACGCAGGGCCCAACGTCACATATTGCAAAAAACAGAGGCAGAAGAAAAAAAAAATTGTCAATATTTCACAAAATTATGCCAATATATAGCGTCAAAAATAAATTGTATATTCTGCTGGGATTTTTTAGATCTATTTTCTTAACATCACAACAATTTAGAGAAAGGAGAAAAGAAAAATCACGAAACAAAAAACAAACAAACACCAAAAAACAAGCAAACAAAAAAAAAATATTTTGGGAATAAACATGTTTGTTTGTACATAATGATATATTACTATTTCTTAAGAAAAATATCTCATGGACAGTATACATACTTTTTCCAAAAATGAAATTATCAATACTGTCCATGAGATATTTTTCTTAAGAAATAGTAATATAACATTATGTACAAACATGTTTATTCCCAAAATATCACTTTATGTATTTTGGAAAAAAAAGGTTTCTTGTCACAGGATCCCTTACAGAATGGCAAAATACAAGTTAACAAAATCTGTAATGTTACTTTAAGAATTTTGGCAATAAAAGGAGAACAGAACAGGTGCATCAATTAGCAGTGACCAAGTGCGTGGAGCACGAAACGTTTGCTGTTTTTTGCATCTGTTCTCTACCTTGTTTTTGCACAATTGTGCTTACCACTTTTTATACAATTTTTGTATGTTTTTAAAAGGTTTGGAATAAAAATTTAACTTTTTATATATTTTTGGGCTTGGAGCACTTATTTTTTCCCAACTCTGGATTAACTGTTATTTTTGGTGCGTGTGCAGTCGCACTTGGAACATTTGTTGCCGCCTAAGAATAATATCAACATTATACAATACCCATACCCTCACTGCATCAGTGTCTATTACAATTTTGGATTACTCATTACATACCTCAGGGGCGCTCCGTTGAGCAGGTTTGTTCACATCATGACTTATATATGTTCTCAACAAATCTGAGAAAATTTCCTCTAAGACCGAATTTAGATAGAGACATGACCAGATGATCATGATGGATTGAATCAAACGCTTTCTTAGCATCAATAGAGATAATTGCTAAGTCTGAGGGGTCCCCCTCTCTTCCCAACCCCATCCTCTCTCTGGACTTAAAATAGTCTATTGTAACTAAAACTTCTCTAACTTTTGCTGATAAGTTCCGTTTCTGCAGGAACCCTGCTTGATCTTTGTGAATTATTTCAGGGAGTACCCTTTGCAATCTCTTGGCTATAATGGAAGTCAGGATTTTATAATCAGCATTCAATAGTGCTATGGGCCTGTAGGACTCTTTATTAGTTGGATCCTTCCCGGGCTTCAGAATTAGGAAGCACAAAATTGAGAAGAAACTGCATTCCCATCTACATATATATAATTGAAAAGCTTGTTCAGGGATGGAGCAATCAGGGGCGTGAGAATTTTATAAAATTCGTTAGCAAGTGCATCCGGCCCCGTTGCTTTGTTTAGTGGAAGATCCTGGATAGCTTTTAGAATGTCTGCCTCGGAGATTGGGGAATTTACTACTGACATCTTTTCACTATTAAGTAAAGGGTGGATAATTTTACTCCAAAATTCTTCAGATTTGATCTTGTCTGATTTTTTCAAGGAGTAAATCTCTCTAAAGTAGTCTGAGAAGATATTAGAAATATCTTCTGTGTTTATATGAGTTTTCTCTTTGTGATAGAGTTTATCTATTAATGGGGATCTTCTTTCCCTTTTCGTCAGATTAGCCAATAGCTTTCCGGCTTTATTACCGTGTTGGTAGAGTCTTGCCTGAAGCTTTAGCTCCTTCTGCATCTCTTTATAAATTTGAAATGTATCTATTTCACTTTTTGATCTATACTTAACCCAATTTTCTTGAGAGTTATTAAGTAAGTAATTGTTATACGAGTTAATTACGGATTTTGTCACTTCTGTTTCTCTCATCTTCAGTATTTTAATTCTATTAGCGCTATATGAGATTATTTCTCCCCTGAGAACTGCCTTTGCGGCCTCCCAGAAAATGTCCGGGCGATCAACATAATCTTTGTTTATCTCCGTATATTCTTGATATTTCTTTTTTAGCTATTTCTTAAATTTTAAGTCATTTGCCAGCCATACAGGAAAGAAAAAGTGAGAAGATCTTGGTTTAAAATTGTTATATAGAATTTCTATTGTAATAGGACTGTGATCTGATATAATGATGGGGGAGATTTTAGCTCTAACTTGCATTTTACAAAGTCTTTCGTCAATAAGGAATAAGTCTATCCTGGATAGAGTTTTATGAGCTCTGGATAAGCAGGTGTAGTCTCTTGCCTCTGGGTTCTGCAATCTCCATATGTCCCTTATTAATACATTTTGGAATATTTTCTTAAACATTTTGGTTTCCAAATTATCTCGCTTATTCTTCCCTGCCATTGGCTTCCGTCTTAACCTGTCTAAGGGATAGTGTGGGGCCGTGTTATAGTCCCCACCTAGAATTAGGTATCCTACTGATTCAGTGAGAATTTTTGCCTGCAAATTATCCCAGAATACTGGGTCAAACACATTGGGAGCATATAAATTGCAAAGTGTATATAAGGTTCCCTCTATTTTTAATTTTAAAATTACATATCTCCCTTCTGGGTCTAAAATACTATGGAGAATTTCATAGTTAATGTTTTTTTTTGTAGCAGCAAATACCTCTTTTACCCATGAAGACTTCAATTTCAGCACTTCTAAATTTAGATGAGTTTCTTGCAGTAGGCCTATGTGAGTATCAATTTTTCGTAAATGTGCTAAAATTAGCTTTCGCTTAATGGGGGAAGTGAGACCTCCAATGTTCCAAGAGGTTATTTTGCATTTATCCACTCTGCTCATTCCTCACACAGCCAATGCAAAAAAACAACAAGAACAGAAAACAATAAACAAACAAGCTTCGCAAAACGGAACAAAAAAAAAATGAAGGAAAGCAAAACAAACCCGGAAATACAACAAAACAGGACAAGGCAAGGCATAAACCCAAACAAAACAGCACCCCCCAACTGCGGAATATTCCCCAGGGGCCCCGCAAAGCCCCTTATTGGCCCTTGAGTCCTGTGTCATGTGTCAAACGGTATGGTCTAATGAACAATTATGAGGCTAATTTACCTTCTATCACCTATTATCTTGGTTCCCTAACTCATCTGCGAATTTTTCCGCTTCTTTAGCAGATTCAAAAAAATGAACTTCATCATTGATTATGATCTTTAGCTTAGCCAGATAGATTATTGTAGCACAATATCCCCCTTGAATAAGTTTTGTAAAGATAGGGGATAGCGCTTTCCTTTTCCCCGCTGTTTCTGCGGAGAAATCTTGAAATAGATATATGTTGGTTTTCCCTAGTAAAATAGGTTGATTTTTCCGATAATACTGAAATAGTACAATTTTATCCTGGAAGTTCAGTAATTTTGCTATAACTGGTCTTGTTCTTACATTCCCCCTACCCCCCTCTGTCTGTTGCCCCAACCTGTGGGCCCTCTCTACTATTATTGGGGGGTAGGATGGAGGCAGTCCTAGTAATTGCACTAGGGTTCTGGATATAAATTTTCCCAAATCCTCATATTGTTTCCCCTCTGGGACCCCAATTATTCTTATGTTGTTCCTCCTAGACCTGTTCTCTAGGTCCTCAATTTTAACTTGCATTTTAGACAGAGTTATATCTATAGCTTTTAATTTAGAGCTATGTATCGTGCTATTATCTTCCAAGTCTGATACTCTTTGTTCAGCTTCTTGGAGCCTTTTTGAAAATTGTCTAAATTCATTAGTTAAGGAAAGAATATCTTGTTTGATTTCAAGTTGCATAGAGTCAAATCTTGGAGCAAGCGCTTCTGTTATGCTAGCTATTAGCGTTTGCATGTCTGGTACTACTTTGTCATAGGAAAGATTAGAGGGAGCTGAGTGAGTGTCCATCTGAGTTTCTGTGGTATTTTTATTTTTCCTATCTCTGTGCCTGGCCGCCATGGCTGGTGAAGGAGTTTTGGTGTGCGTGTGCAGGAATTTATCCATAAATTACTGGTGTGTGGAAAAAAAGAAGGAGGAAGGGGGGGCAGAATTCCCCCCTAGGGTGCAAAAAAAAAAAAAAAAAGGGGGGTGTGCGTGAGGGGTGGTGAAGTGTGAAGGGGAAGAAAACAAGTGAGTTAGTGCTTAGTTTATAATTAATGTGTGATCTTGAGATAGGAATTACTTACTGATATCTATGATTTATGGACTTTAAGAAGTCTTGTCTATTTGCTCAGTGTTAAGTTTCCTCATTCGTACCAAGATTAGTGCCTATAAGTATTCTCTCCAGAACTAGATATCTCTGTCTTTGAGAAGTTAATTTTATGTTTCAAATGTTATATGTTTGATTCTAACTAAATCACTAAGTTCGCACTTTACTCAAAGTTACCTTTAGTGTATATAAAATAAGCAAAAAGCTAGCTCATCATTATGATCATGGAGAGAATAGTGATCCTTTAGTTTTTAGCTTCTCGTTCAGGTAGATTTGTCTGAAGAGGAAAGGGAAAAGGGGGTGAATTATCAATATACAACCTATCTTCTTTGTGTTTCTTTTTTGTCTAATCAGTTATATATTCAGGATATATTTGGTAATATGTAATCTGTGTGCTACATATCTGCCAGTGAGTTAGTTGAAGCACTGCTCTAAGTGTAAACCAGCAATCAGCACAATTATTAATATTATCAAATGTTATTTTGCTTTCCTAGGTTCACTATAGCTGATAATATGCTTCTAGTTAGTTAATATACAGGTAGCCCTCAGTTTACGCCAGGGTTAGGTTCCAGAAGGAATGATTGTAAATAGAAACCGTTGTAAATTGAAACCCATTTTATAATGTAAGTCAATGGGAAGTGGGGGAGTTAGGTTCCAGGCCCCTCTCAAAATTGTCATAAGTAACACTTATTATTTTTAAAGCTTTGAAATGAAGACTTTAAATGCTAAACAGCATTATAAACCTAATAAAATAATCACACAACACAGACTTCACTTGCATTTTTCTGCAAACAGTTCTTTCTATGCATTCCAATCTGGACTGATTTCTAGACAGGAAGATCTTGTTCCTTTGAAATCTGCTTGATAGCTCAGGTCTAGTTAAACTGATTAATTTCAGCTTGCATGGCTTTGCTGCAACACAAGCGGACAGCTCCACCTACTGGCTATTTTAATCAATGCACTGCTTCTCAATAGCAGTCACATGACTGGAAAAAAAGGTTGTTATTCTGAAACGGTGTAAATTGAACCGTTGTAAACCGAGGGCCACCTGTACTTTACTTCTATGTTCCTATGTTAAAACAAGGTACAGCTTTATGTGTACCGCAGGTAAAAGTTATTTACTGATTACACTTAGACTTGTGCAATATCAGCACATGCAATTAATGAAAGCATATTATGTAGCAAGTAGATGCAGAGAGTACAAACTACCCTGAAAAACAAAGCAGCTATCAGTATCTCAGTGGACCATTTGCCCTTGTAATTATTGGGTCAGTAAGGATAATTTATGCATTTTGCCAATAAGTAGAAATATCCTTATCAATTACACAGAATAAAAATATTGCATAATGCATTTTAGTGCTCTATTTATCAAAATGTAACACTGCTTTGTATGTGAGACCTGCAGAGGTTATTTGCTGATTTATACGTGTACGGAAACCGTATCTCACAGGCCCTCTGTAAAGCAGAAAGTGTTAGGTCCAGGAAGAAATAACAACTTATGTTAACATCTGAAGACATTTTTCAGCACATGCAGTTAGTAAAAGCATAATATAGAGCATATAAATACAAAGGACAATTTACCCTTTCCCCCTTTTCTTCCAAAGGAAATGAGAGATAAATTTAAACTATCAAAAGAGAGAGCAAATATCCATGTCTCAACCAGTTACTGAGACCTTTAATAAGTGAGTTAAGGGAAATAATTTACATGCTCTTTCTAATAAATGGTATTAACCTAGTCAGTGCTACACACTGGTGCTTTATGTGTTTAGATTTTAAACCTTCCTTTAACTTAAAGGGACACTCAGGTTAAATTAAATTTCCATGATTCAGATACAGCATGTAATTTTAAACAACTTTCCAATTTACTTCCATTAAAAAAATGTGCACAGTCTTTTATATTTACACTTTTTGAGTCACCAGCTCCTACTGACCATGTGCAAGAATTCACAGACTATACGTATATGCATTTGTGATTGGCTGATTGCTATCACATGGTACAAGGGGAGTGGAAATATACATAACTTTAAATTTTTTTATAAAAAAATCTACTACTCATTTGAAGTTCAGACTAAGTGCTATTGCATTGTCTTGTTATCTTGCATTTGTTGATTATGCAAATCTAATGTGTTGACTGGTCCTTTAACTTGGTATAAATTTAGGAAAGATTAGTTGCTAATAGCAAACATAGCACAATGTTACTTATTCCCCACAACATTAGAGTACTAAGTAGCTGTTAATACTTTATGCATTAGCACTCCTGACATCAATAGTTCTTATACTTTAAATGAGACTTTGCAAAAATAGCAACTAAGAGTCAATTTGCCTGTATTAATAAGCATAGAGAATCAATAAAGGCTTTAGCATATAACAAAGTTAGTAGCACATGCAGTTAATAAAGCGCATATAGTCCTCTCCTTTTTCAGCTGTTTTCTCCTAGGTGTATATTAAAGATTTTTATATGACTCTTAACCTAAGAGTGTCTCTTTTCTTGAAATAGCATATGCTCTCTCCACTCTGTGTTATCAGCGCTTTTTAGCTTATTTCTTTCTGAAGAATCATTTATATTGGATAGTACATTCTTTAAGTAGCAACTCTTTCCTAGAATTTGAATTGCTGATCCAAGGGAGTGTACCTTTAAAGTGATGGTAAACTCTCCCCTTTTTAAAATCAGATCTGGAATGTAAGCGCTATTTTAGATGGAGTTTAATTCATTAGCTGTAATGAAGATGCAGTATAACATGCTTTTAATATAGATATGAAATTCAAATACTGCATGCTCCTCCGCCCACTTCAAAAGTAAAATTTTCTGTAAGCTAATAGATTGAATTGTTGTCCAATCAGCGCTCTCCCCATATGGCACTTTTGTTGTAGCTAGAGCATTGATTGGAGAGTAATTCAATCATTTAGCTGACAGGAAAATTAACTTTTGAAGTGGGTGGTGTAACGTGGGGTATTTGAATTTCATATCTATATTAATAACTAAGTTATAGTGCAACTTCATTGCACATGATGAATAAAACTCCATCTAAAATAGCTCTTACATTCCAGATCTGATTTTAAAAAGAGGAGAGTTTACCATCACTTTAACCATGCAGCTCTGTGCAGTGGTTATATCAAAGTTACTAACGTCGTACTCCTTTTCCACCTGGATTAGATGCTTCTGGTTTTATTTCCTTTTCCCCCTCTAAAGGGTGGAGAAATTCTCATGGGGGGGTCTCAGATGCAGGGTAGGATGTCAGCTCGCCTAAGATGTTGAACAAACTTCCATAAGCAGCACCGGTGTATGGAGGATTGTGGCAAGCGACCTGTTCCTGTTCCGGATCAGTAAGTTGTCCACCTCTGCAGTCCAGGTTGTAAGGTGTCGCCTCCTCCACTCCCTCACGCAGCACCGGTGGGAAGGGTGAGGATCGACAGTCGGTTCACACGGTGTCACTTCAGTTGGAAAGGCTTGGTAAGTCTGATGGGGCCCGGGCCGTATGGGAGACTGTATGTACTTCCTTATGGAGCCTGGTGAGTATAGCTCAGCAGCTGTTCCCTCCGTGTCCTTATGGCCCACACCAGTCGGTCTTTGTAGATAGCGTCTCATCCACCACCTTGCGCAACATCGGTGGGAGGGGTGAAGGTAGACCGCAAGATTCTGTCTCTTCTTCAGGTAAGATGCCGGACTTGAAAAAGGGCTAAAAGGGCCAAAGAATGGTGCAATGTATTAGCACCAACGTGGAGCCGGTATCCATATATTTTTGGATTAATAGCCACCCAGGACAAGGGTTTAGGCGCAAATTACCACCAATGGCTAGTTTGGGAGTTTTAGAGAGAGCTTGCTCGGACCTGTCCTGCAACCAGTCTCCTCCCCCAGAAGCTCCGCCCCCAGAGTATGCAACTATCCAATTTACTTTTAGAATCAATTTTGCTTCATTGTCTTGGCATCCCTTACTGAAGGAGCAGCAATGTACTACTAGGAGCTAGCTGAACACATTGATAAGCCAATGATATGAGGAATGTATAAACATAAATGTACAAACAATTTACAATGTGAAACAAAATGAAAATAAATGTGAAATATACTGTAAAGTTCAATTAAAAATGGAAGGATATATCCATTCCTGGAGGAAATTTCCTTGGGACTTGAGTCTTCAGTTAGTCATTTGTTGGAGCTCATACAAGCTCTATACGATGCGCACACTGACTTTATACTGGTAGGTAAACAGTATCCCACAACGAAACAGGTACAAATAAATATTTATTAAAAATCTTAAAAATCTTCACAAATGCTATGTGTACACCATAGAGTACAGGGATCCAACAGGAAAACAGTAAGTAATCACTGTCCAGAGTTAACCGCAATACCGGATGGAGGGCAGAAGCTTAACTGCTTACTAACCGCAATGTGGGCTCACCTTATGAAACTTGGGCTGGTATGTCGAAATAGTGCCAAGTCTTGATAAAGGCCTTGTTGCAGGCCGAAATGCGTTGACCAATCCTCTGCACTATTTCGACATACCAGCCCGAGTTTCATAAGGTGAGCACACTTCCATAGTAGCTTTGTTAGTTCTACAGTTTTTAGTGCATGTGCTTTAATTTTTCTTTGCAGGTATTTTGTGTTTCATCTGATCCTTCATAACGCACTAGTCCTTGTACTTTTTTCTCTTGGAAAATATCTATAACAGTACCAGAATCTCCTACACTTTGGATACTATAAATCTATCATAAAGAGAATATTTCCATTTGGACAATATTGATTTGGACATTATATTTATTGGACATTATACTGATATATTTATATATATTTTTTCATTCACTATCATTTTTTAATTTTTTTTAATTGCTGCAGCTATTTTTCATGTTTCTTTCTATATCTTGGCCCTGATATTAGACTTGCCATTTTTATGATGGATATCTAGTGTCACTATTGCTTTTAAACTCTTTTTATTTTTGTGTATAACTATAGGTATTTTTAGATCTATCTATCTATGCAGCGCAAACTGGCACTTCTTGCTAATCGTATGTGTATTTAATCCAATGTTTATTAAACCCTATATTTTCACTTTAAGGACATTGTGAAACTGATACTAGCTATCTGTAGCTTTTTGCAGCACTCTGCAGCAGCATTTTGTAGCTTTTTGCAGCACTTTGTAACTGTCTGCAACACTGTTGCTATTTGCAGCACTTTGTAGCAATATGTAGCACTTTCAGCACTTAGGGGCTGATTTATCAAATGTCTGTCTGACATAATCCGATCAGCGTATCATGTCCGACATGACACTCTCCGCACTCTCTGCTGGTGCAATACTGCCCCCTGCAGATCTGCGGCCAATTGGCCGCTAGCAGGGGGTGTAAATCAACCCGATCATATTCTTGTGTTTTGTGCTTGATAAATCGGCCCCTTAGTAACTTTCCTGGCAGCTATCACATTTATTAACTGCAAGTGTGGAACTGATATTAGCTATCTGTAGCTTTCGCAGCACTCTGTAGATTTCTGCAGCTCTCTATAGCAGCTTTTGTAACTTTCTGCAGCACTTTGTATCCTTTTGCAGCAACTTGTAGCACTTAGTCACTTTATCTGGCAGCGATCACATTTTTTAACTCCAAGTGTATTATATTTCCTGTACCCTATGAGTTTCATTTCTTCTAACCATTAAAGATATTATGCATAGATATTTTATTCACATACTTCATAATGCACTTTAGCCTCCCTAGGGTGGTGCTCCTTTTATCTACACACCAATCAGCAACAAGCTCCTGACCATACCTAGGCATAATTTTCAACAAAGGATACCAAGAGAACAAAGCAAATTAGATAACAGAAGTAATTTTTTTTTTTTTTTTATGATATGCTTTATGTGAATAATGAAGAGAAAAGGTCTGGGTTTTAAAGGGACACTGAACCCAAATTTTTTTCTTTCGTGATTCAGATAGAGCATGCAATTTTAAACAACTTTCTAATTTACTCCTATTATCAATTTTTCTTCGTTCTTTTGCTTTCTTTATTTGAAAAAGAAGGCATCTAAGCTATTTTTTTGATTCAGACCCATGGAAAGCACTTGTTTATTGGTAGGTGGATTTACCCACCAATCAGCAAGAACAACACAGTGTGTTCATCAAAAATGGGCCGGCATCTAAACTTACATTCTTGCATTTCAAATAAAGATTCCAAGAGAATGAATTTGATAATAGGAGTAAATTAGAAAGTTGCTTACAATTGCATGCTCTATCTGAATTATGATAGAAAAAAATTGGGTTCAGTGTCCCTTTAAGTAGATTTCCCTTGTGTAATAGTAAAATATTTGCATGTCTGTTACTTTAGGGTAAAGTAGTAGATAGAAGGAAATCATTCCAGGGCATTCTAGAGGCACAGTCAGGATTTTCCTCATACACTTAAGGCCAGCATGCAGAATTTATAAATAATCTATTGGCTCCGTGAAATCACGCAGTCTCGTTGTGCGGTTGTGTCTTGTTACGCAGTTGTGTGCCACTATATCAAAGATGATGAGGTTTTCTTGTTTTTATTTGCCTTGTATTTTTCTTTAGCTCTTAGAAAATATTGTTTTATAGAGGGTTTTTTTTTTATGTCACTTTTTCTATAAGGAGAAGGTTATTATGCTTCTGGTGTACTTTTTAGTGCTGAAAAGGGAAAACAGCAGAATGCTGTGAAATCAGATGACTTTTTTTGAAAATGTATACAAATGTAAAAAAAAACAAACAAAGCAATTAGTGCACATTAGGCAATACTTAGCTTCAGGTGTTAATGGCTTGTTAGTTGGTAAAGATGGCTCCCACTAGAGGGAAGATCAGTCATCCCACACAGGAGGATCTCTATCTCATCAGGTGACAAACACTTTGTAGATATTCAGCCTAGTCTTACCTCAACAGGAATAGTCCAGGCTCATCTCTGCTAACCAATTTTTCAGTCTCTTAAAGGACCACTAAATATATTAGAATTGAATAAATGGCAAATACACAATAACAATGTAATCACACTTACTTTGAATTTGGAATGAGCAATAGAATATTTTCTGGTAAATTTCAAAGTTAATCCAATTTTCCCTCCTTCTGTACCATGTGACATTCTTCAGCCAATCATAGAATGCATATACGTACAGTATCTCACAAAAGTGAGTACACCCCTCACATTTATGTAAATATTTTATGTCTTTTCATGTGACAACACTGAAGAAATGACACTTTGCTACAATGTAAAGTAGTGAGTGTACAGCCTGTATAACAGTGTAAGTTTGCTGTCCCCTCAAAATAAACTCAACACACAACCATTAATGTCTAAACCATTGGCAACAAAAGTAAGTACACCCCTAAGTGGAAATGTCCAAATTGGGACCAATTAGCCATTTTCCATCCCCGGTGTCATGTGACTCAGTGTTACAAGGTCTCAGGTGTGAATGGGGAGCAGGTGTGTTAAACTTGGTGTTATCGCTCTCACACTCTCATACTGGTCACTGGAAGTTCAACACACCTCATGGCAAAGAGCTCTCTGAGGATTTGAAAAAAAGAATTGTTGCTCTACATAAAGATGGCCTAGGCTATAAGAAGATTGCCAAGACCCTGAAACTGAGTTGCAGCATGGTGGGCAAGACAATACAGCGTTTTCACAGGACAGGTTCCACTCAGAACAGGCCTCGCAATGGTTGACCAAAGAAGTTGAGTGCACATTCTGAGCGTCATATCCAGAGGTTGTCTTTGGGAAATAGACGTATTAGTTGCTGCGAGCATCGCTGTAGAGGTTGAAGGGGTGGGGGGTCAGCCTGTCAGTGCTCAGACCATACGCCGCACACTGCATCAAATTGGTCTGCATGGCTGTCGTCCCAGAAGGAAGCCTCTTCTAAAGATGATGCACAAGAAAGGCGGCAACCAGGTGAGGAGTACAAAGACATGTGTGTCTTGCCTACAGTCAAGCATGGTGGTGGGAGTGTCATGGTCTGGGCCTGCATGAGTGCTGCCGGCGCTGGGGAGCTACAGTTCATTGAGGGAACCCCATAAATGCCAACATGTACTGTGACATACTGAAGCAGAGAATGATCCCCTCCCTTCAGAGACTGGGCCGCAGGGCAGTATTCCAACATGATAACGACCCCAAACTCACCTCCAAGACTATCACTGCCTTGCTAAAGAAGCTGAGGGTAAAGGTGATGGACTGGCCAAGGATGTCTCTAGACCTAAACCCTATTGAGCATATGTGGGGCATCCTCAAATGGAAGGTGGGGGAGTGCAAAGTCTCTAACATCCACCAGCTCTGTGATGTCGTCATGGAGGAGTGGAAGAGGACTCCAGTGGCAACCTGTAAAGCTCTGGTGAACTCCATGCCCATGAGGGTTAAGGCAGTGCTGGAAAATAATGGTGGCCACACAAAATATTGACACGTTGGGCCCAATTTGGACATTTCCACTTAGGGGTGTACTCACTTTTGTTGCCAAACAGTTTAGACATTAATGGCTGTGTGTTGAGTTATTTTGAGGGGACAGTAAATTTACACTGTTATACAGGCTGTACACTCACTACTTTACATTGTAGCAAAGTGTCATTTCTTCAGTATTGTCACCTGAAAAGATATAATAAAATATTTACAAAAATGTGAGGGGTGTACTCAGTTTTGTGAGATACTGTATATATTGTGCAGTTTTGCACATGCTCAGTAGGAGCTGAAGCCTCAAAAAGTGTGTGTATAAAAGATTGAGCACATTTTGATATGTAAGTATTTTGTAGTGTTTGTTTTGTTTAGTTTTTTTATTGCATGCTTTATCTAAATCATGAAACTTTAATTTAGACTTTAGGCCCTAGGGGCCCTTTAAAGGGACAGTCAACACCAGAATTTTTGTTGTTTAAAAAGATACATAATCCCTTAGTTACCAATTCCCCAGTTTTGCATAACCAACACAGTTATAATTATACACGTTTTACCTCTGTAATTACCTTGTATCTAAGCCTCAGCAGACTGCCCCCTTATTTTAGTTCGTTTGACAGAGCTGCAGTTTAGCCAATCAGAGCTGTCTCCATGGTAAATTCAGGAGCATGAGCTCAATGTTATCTATATGAAACACGTGAAAAATGCATTTAGATTAGAGGCGGCCTTCAAGATCTAAGAAATTAGCATATGAACCTCCTAGGTTTAGCTTTCAACTAAGAATACCAAGAGAACAAAGCAAAATTGGTGATAAAAGTAAATTGGAAAGTTGATTAAAATTACATGCCCTATCTGAATCGTGAAAGTTTTTTTGGACTTGACTGTCCCTTTAAGTGTGAGAGAGCTATCAGCTGCTGCCCACAGGGATGACCCCCTTTCTCATTCTGAAAACACAGAACTTGTCCATGAGAAAGAACCAACAAATCTCAGCACTAACTAGTGAACAGTACATTAAACAAGCAGTTAGAGGCATAACTAGAAACCTCAGGGCCCTGGTACAAAAAATCCACAAAGGGGCCAACCCACCCCATGATTTAAATTATTTTTTTTTTGCAAACAGATTATATTATCAAAGTGGTACACACACATTATATATATATATATATATATATATATATATATATATATATATATATATATATATATATATATATATATATATATATATACACACACACACACATACAAACACACATAAACACAGCCACATTCATCTACACACACTCAATCATCTATACAGACACACACATAAATACACATATACACACTCATTTGCACAGTCACATATATATACACCCATCTACGCACACACATACACGTACAGCCTTTATAATCAGATGCACACATACACACATATGTACATGCATACACACACAAATACAGTACATATATACATACACACATATTGATACATGCATTACATATATACATACACACATATTCATACATATATACACACATATTTATACATGCATACACACATATATGCAGTACCTATATTCATACATGCATACACACATACATATTTACACACATTTATACATAAATACACACATTTATACATAAATACACACATATTTATACATAAATACACACACATTTATACATAAATACACACATATTTATACATAAATACACACATATTTATACATAAATACACACATATACATACGCATATACACATACATAAGGTAGAAAGATAATTCAATAATGGGAAATAGGCGCTCAGCTAAGTAGTTTCTTTCTGAAATATGAATATTTTCCTTTCAAATCCAAACAGTTTTTAGATAGTATTTTTGGATAATAGTTTTATATAGATTAAATTAATTCTTAGAGTAATATTGTGAAGTATATAGTTCCTGCTTATCTATCTATCTCTATCTATCTATTGGGTTCTTGTAAAGCGCGGCTATTCACCCGTAAGGGTCTCAAGCCGCTGAGGGTTTGCAGTTCAGTCGAAGAGCCAGGTCTTGAGGTCCTTTCTGAACTTAGTTAGGGCGGTAGCTTGTCTAAGGTGCAGCGGGAGGGTGTTCCAAGTCTTGACAGCCAGGTGAGAGAAGGATCTGCCTCCCACTGTGGTTTTCCTGAAGCTTGTACCCCAATCTTATGAGGTAAGGTATCCGCTCTTTGTGGGTAAAGTTGATATTATCTCTGTATCCTTGTGTGAAGACCTCCAAGTATCCTTGTCAGCTTGTAGATCCCTTTATTAGGACTTCGCTGGAGGATTCAATGAAAATCCTGGACTTGTTTTCTTTCTTCCAGATGGGGGTGAGAAACAGAGTGTTTAACAATTAAGCAATACAGTTTTATTAACATAGATACACCCATAGAAGGGCATAAACAAATACCAACACTTGAGTTTTAGCGCTTGTGCTTTTTCTTTACTTTACACACATATACATACATATATACATACACACACATATACAGTGCATATATACATACACACACATATTTATACATGCATACACACACATATACAAACATACATGCATACACACATATACATACATGCATACACTCACATATGCATACATGCATACACATATATACATACACATGCATACATACATACATATACATACACACACATATTTATACATACATACACACATATACATACATACACACATATTTATACATGCATACACACATGCATACACATATTCATAAATACACATGCATACACATATATACATACATAGACACATATTTATACATGCATACACACATATACAGTGCATATATGCATACACTCACATATACAAACATACATGCATACACACATATACATACATACACACACATAAACATACACACACATATTTATACATGCATACACACACGCATACACAAATATTCATACATACACATGCATACACATATATACATACATACACACACACATATTTATACATGCATACACACACATATACAGTGCATATATGCATACACTCACATATACAAACATACATGCATACACACATATACATACACATATCTATACATGCATACACATATATACATACATACACATGCATACACATATATACATGCATACACACACATATACAGTGCATATATGCATACACTCACATATACAAACATACATGCATACACTCCCATATACATGCATGCATACACTCACATATTTATACATGCATACACATATATACATACATACACATGCATACACATATATACATACATACACACACATGTATACATGCATACACACACATATACAGTGCATATATGCATACACTCACATATACAAACATACACACATATACATACATGCATACACACATATACATACATACATGCATACACACATATGCATACACACACATACACAAACATACATGCATACACTCACATACACATACATACATGCATACACATATGCATACACTCACATATACATACATGCATACACACACATATATACATACATACACACACATATACAAACATACATGTATATACTCACATATACATACATGCATACACACATATACTGTACATACATACATGCATACACACACATACATACATGCATACACACGCATATCCATACATACACACATATACAAACATACATGTATACACTCACATATACATACATGCATACACACATATACTGTACATACATACACTCACATATACATACATGCATACACACATACATACATAAATGCATACACACACATATACATACATGCATACACACATATGCATAGATACACACACATATACAAACATATATGTATACACTCACATATACATACATGCATACACTCACATATACATACATGCATACATGCATACACACACACACACATACATGCATACACACACATATACAAACATACATGTATACACTCACATATACATACATGCATACACTCACATATACATACATGCATGCACTCACATATACATACATGCATACACTCACATATACATACATGCATACACACACATATACAGTACATACATACATGCATACACACATATACATACATGCATACTGTTAGGGGTAATATGAACCTGATGGCAGCCATCTTGTTCTTCGCAGCCATCTTGTTCCTCGCAGCCATTTTGTAATGAATAGACTTTATTATACTGGGGTATTATGCAGTGAGAATTATATGCATGTTATGAGTTTCTTTAGCTATTCGGCCTTGCCAATGTACCCTGGCCTAATGCCTAGAAGTAAGATAGAATAAGATAATGTAAACAAGAGGCTTTAGACACTTGGTTGTCTATGCAGATGGTAGTTTGTTATGACTCTGTAAATATTGTTATGAGAAACTCATGTTCCAGTTTTTCCTTGTAAATTGCTCTGTATAACTGTGTTAGATGACGCGGTCCTAACGTGTCATCCCCTTAACCCTGTATGTCACTATAAGAAAGGCTTGCACTGTGCAATAAACAGAATTGGCTTTCGATCATAATGCTGCGTGGTCTGAGTCATTCTAAGGGGCCCTTATCAGGGTAATCTACATGTGCCTCAGGTGGTACACTAGGCCCCAGGCTTTGGCCTGCACTGACACTTACCCCCTGAAGGGGACACCTAACAGTTTTGGCGTCAGGACAGTGGGATTCGCAGTGAGTAACTATGAGTGCTTTTACCATGCTTTCTTTCTGTGAATTTGAACCTAAATTTAGTCTGGTAATAGGTGTTGATAATATATGATATAAGGTTAAAGGGGTTCCTGTGGTTGAAGCACAGGTTTGCGGAGGTTAAAGTCCTGCCGGCAGTTGTGATACCCCTCCAGACAGGTAATCAGTCCTGTGCTGGGACACGACAGGTATTGTGAGTCCTGTCGGTGATAAGCGCGCAAGAAATATATGAATGCCAGTTGACGGGAGGATTTTTTAAGATAAACTCCCCCGGGCGAACTTGGCAGTGAAGTGAGTAAGTCTCACGTGTTTTGAAGTTTCCCATATTCATTCCCATAATAGAGTTTTGCTACCCACCTGAAGCTCATGTTGATATCTGATGCTTGCTTTTGCTGCTATATAAAATTATGCTGTGCGTAGAAAATATTAAGTGGCTGTGCATGTTATTATTGTATTGAGAAAGGGGAACTGCTCATAGATAAGAATGCACAGAGAAAATTACATGTATAAGGTAAAAGAAAAGAAGAGTTAATAGTTTCTGCAAAAGACAGAAATATTTTTTTAAAAAACACGGTCAGTAAGTACTGCTGTTTGATAAATAGAGAAATCTCTGTGTTAAAGAATGTAGCAGGCAAAGAAGGGGGGCCACCACTGAGGGCGCACATAGCTCAGAAAAGAAAAAAAAAAGAGAGAAAAGAAATCCTGTCTCCGTTTGTAAGATTTTTTTTGTTTGCTTGCAGTAACAAAACTGAAATTTGAGATGCATAATGTGTGATGGTCTGTAGGTTCTCACTGTGGTATGCGTGTAACAGATTTACTTTGGACCAGGAACAGAATGTATTATTTGAAAATGATTGTCTCAAACCCTGCAAAAGTGGCCATTTTGTGGGGTTTCGGAAAAAAAGAAAAAATGCATTGTGGAAATGGTGGAAAGTTAATCTAGTGTTTTTTATATATATATATGTATGTCGTACGCTAGAAAATAGATGCTTTTCTGAGAAAGGAAAAAAGGGAGTGAATCTCTGGTATGCGAGATGGAATGAACTTCTGTATCGTAATAATGTTTCCTTCTGTTTCTCTGCTGGGAAATCAGACGTTTTTAGAAGATATTTGGTAATGTTATTTTATATAACTGTATTTCAAAGTCACCAGCATGTTTTAAGTATGTGGTATTCATATGCAGTTTTAGTTTTAAGTGATAATTGTGTGGCGGCATGTAAAGATATGATATTGTTTTTGCAAGTGAAGTAACGGCTTTGAAAGTGCGATGGTATGGGATTTTTGTCACGCTCTGGTAAATATTAAATTGTTTCTGGTATGATTAATGGGTTAACGTATGTTGTATTTGTAAGGTCTGTGCACGGCGTGTGTGCACACAATGAAATATATTTATAGGCTGTAATTGAAAGTTTTTCTAAAAGGGCGTCCGTTTTTGTTGCAAGTAAATTAATCTGCAGGTCATGCTACAGTACAGAGGTGAAATTGGTGTGGTAAATCATACAAGCAGCCTAGATTGTGGTTAGGATATACATATGTAATTTGCGTGATGAATGGTTAGTCCTTAAAGGGACGGTTCACTGTAACAAGGTGTTGCTATTAATGTATTGTCCATGACTTGTTATACAAGCGGCATATTATCTTATATTTGTCTGGAAAATCAGAGCTCAGTGCGTAGACGGAGCAATAGAAAATTGCCATTTTATTAGTTAAAGAACCAGTGCAATAACCCTGTATTAGTAGTTTGCTAAATATATTTTTAGAGACCTTTCTTTGTATATATTTATTTTAAAGTTGCTGTTCAGATAGCAGATATTTTTTTTGCAGCATAACTTAATTCTCTCTGTAATGCAAACTGAAGTGATAAGTTGTCTACAATTTTAGTGTAGGGATCCGTGAGACTAGCGGACAGAAAAGAAAAAAAAAAAACGAGAAAAAACAGAGGAGTGAAAATATTTAAAGGGATACAGGAAAACTGGTATAACATCTGAGAATTTAAGGGAATATTTACATAAAAGACGATGAGGTTTACTGTAAGCCTAACACTAGTATATTTCACTGTGTTAGCAGTTTCAATTAAAGATTATTTTTAATTTGGTTAAAATGTCCCTTTAATTAGCCTGCATCCCACTGTGAGTGCGTTCTTATGCTGCTTATGCTTGTTTAGGCTATTTAATGAACGTCAGTATACATTTTTTTTATTATAAGGATCATTGGGATTAATTTAAAGGAGAAATTGTATTAGTATTTCTTTTTCAGAAAGCTTATTTTTTGTTGTGTTATATACGGTTGTTATATTTGGCTGGACAACTGCAGAATGGGGAATATCAAATTATATACAACGTTAAATCCAATAATTTTGTTGTGGTTAAACTAATTAGCTTTTATCACGTTTTAGTGTGAATTTTATATTTTTAAGCAGTAAACAGTGTTTCTCCTTTAAGTAGAAATGAAACTTTGAGCTTGCCTTACTATCCTTGAGAAAGACTGATAACACTGTGCATGTTTTGGTTTTTTTTTTGGCTTTGTTACAGAGAGAACAATTTGCACTGTACATTTAAAGCGGCAGTACTGGTGTTCTATGTTATAAAAAATGATAACTATAAATTGCTCACTACAAAGAAACAAGTATTTATATTATATTCTGTCATAGAATATAGCTTAAAAAATGATAATTTTATTTCTGTGGCTGTCAAACTGTATCTCACAGATATAACTCTTTGTTATTTAAAATAACCCCCACTGCGTTCAATAAATAAAGGAGATATTATTTAATGAAGTGATTCCAGTGACACTTTAAAATATATATAGTTATTTGGTTATTAACTAGTCTACCACTATTATTGCAATGACTTTGACTGCTGCTTAACAGCTAAGCCGTGGTCTATAAGGTGTCTACAAATAAACACCCCTAAAACAAATGATGCACAGTTTATCTGATTCTACTGCATTTATATAACTAGCTAATTTATCTGTTCACAGTTTTGGTTTTATTTATATGGCTTACGTGTATTCTGTCTCTTGGTGTTGTAATGAGATTTATACAGCCTGTGATAAGAGGCAGTCCTCAAAGGTTTAAAAAAAATTAGCATATAAGCCTACCTATGTTTGGTTTAATCTAGGAAGGTTGGTTAAAATTAAAAGTCCTATCTGAATAATGAATTTTCATTTATCCTAGAATGTCCCTTTAACAGTGGCTACTGTGGTTATCTGATCTTTCCCAAATAAGCGCCATTTTATTTGTGCAATCTGCAACTTAAGTTTCTTGGGCATCTGCTGTGATTGCTTTCTTTGTGTGATATTAAAGTTTTGTACATAGTGGATGTTTTTAATTGTTTGTCATGTTCTGAGTGTGTTGCATTTCAGCGAATGTCAGAATATGTGTTGCATTCTAAGTTAATTGTGGTTGTTTGAAATTTGTGTCAGCAGCTAATGTTTCGTTTTGTGTAAGACAAGAACGATTGGTTTTCATTGTTTGTTATGTTTTTCTCTTTTGTGGACAGCATATTGAATTGTGAAGTGTATTTCATTTTGCTTGCTATTGAGAATTGTCTCTGCATGAGTGGAGTGCATGATTTATCGTTTAGTTTCTTGTTATCTTGTGTTTGCGTGTCACATGAGATGTTTCACGCAAACATGGGGGAAGTATTGATGAGTATTGATGAATATCTTTATGTAATGGAGGAGATTATTTTTAGGAGGTGAACCTACAACGTTTTGAATCTCCTCGTACAATGTTATTGTGTTAATTTCAGATGCCTAAAATGTTTTATTTTTCTATGTGGTTCTTAACACTATATTTGTATTTGCAGGATGAGAGTATGCTGTCTTCAGAGATTGAAACACACTAACTGAATTATTTTTGAGTTTCCATATTTAGGTAAAATCTGTACAGGCAAAATTCCGTAAGTGCACTCTTCAAAAGATTAAAGATTGAAAGCAAGTAAACCTTTAAAGAAAGAAAAGATAAAGATGAAAGACCTTTTGTCAAGCTTGTTTTAACCATCATACTGCAGTAAAAAAAGTTACTGAACTATCTTTGGATCCATTCTTTGCTTTGCATGCTGGTACCAGCCCCAGAACTGGACTCTGGGTAATCCATGACTGTTTCCTCTGATGTGTGTCTTCAGGACATAAAGACTATCCTTCTCTGGACTGTGCCTTACCGCTCGATATGGAAGTCCTGTTATGCTGTTACAGGATCAACCAATTAAATTAGGGGAGTATTGTTTTAACTCCATTCCTTATATTGCTTGTTTTGTATTTTCTTGTATTTGTTTTATTTTTTATTGATCATATTTGGTCTAAGAAATCATATGCTTCATTGGTATTAGTGCACATGGTAGTTTATGTGCGTAACAAAGTAACCCTTTAGATAAGTGTAACTGTGAACTTCGCAGTATTGTACTCTGTTGAATGGCCCACTGAGTATAGAAAATAGGTTTAAGGAAAATGCTGCAACATAGCATAATATTTTAGACCCTTCACCCTTTAGAACATAAGGAGGACACGTCTAAGCTAGAAGTTTATAGTAAATATACAGAGAAATGTTTGTTCAGGGAATAGCATAATTATAGTTTATGAAAGCAAAGGTATTTTTTCCCTTTTTTTAATTAGTATGGTATCTGCAAAGTGAATTTGGTCATTCCTGATGTTTTTCAAAGAGAGTAATTCTTACCATCAAGATGTGTTTACCTTTAAAAGAGCTTGTAGTTTTAAATGATGTTCTGTTTATATGCTGTCCTCATACAGGAGTGTGAGAGAATTTAGGTTGCATAAAATAATTAGTAAACTAGTAGTGTTTATATCAGATGAGATTGTTGAATATTAGGATCATGGTTGGAGAATTATAAGCATTATAGATAGCAGCCATCCAGAATAAAGCAACACAAGGTTCTTTTATTTTTTAGAAGTTCAAAGTGATATTGTAAAGAAATTCATTTATTTTCATTGACTGTTTTCTTTTTTCCATTCTTACAACAGGGCAGGACTTAGCATAAGTTTTAGCATAAACATTCAGGCCCTTGAGGAAGTCTGACAGGTTTTCACTTGCGTAGTATTCATGAAGTATCATTTAAAAGTGTATAGAGAAGTTGTAAATTATTCTCTGAGAAATGTCAATGTATTTAGGTTGTATTATATATCAACAATGTTTTGTTTGATTTTAAATGACATAGGATGAAAGTGACGTTTTATTTGGACATAATTGTGATTGTATTGCGGTGTGTACTCATCCTGTACTGTTTCTGTTTGCTTCCTAGACTCCCTGTGACTCGAGTGTCTGCTTGCCATGGGTATCCACTGGTTGCCTTGTCTACCCCATGAACAAACCATCAGATTTCCAGTATCTCCCTGCGGAAGAACCGTGGATAAGCACCCCTACTGCAAATGAACTGTTGGAGAACTGTATTATAGCAAAGTGTCAAGGTGCAGCGCTCTCAAATGGACAAAGACTGTTCTTAAAGTATTCAGAGGCCACCTAGAGACAGTTGTGCTGTTGCTATGTCATGCTTTACTGTGGAAAAGGAACTGTTGGACATATTGGGGGGTGCTAGCAATGCAGGTGGAGAGATAGAAGATGCAGCGTTGTTTGGGGGTAGATGGGGGGCTGGTTGGGTTTCTGTACTGGTAGACCGGTAGTTTTGGGAGGGCTGGAGGATAGATGGAAGGTATTGGAGGGACTGTACCTATATGCAGTGACAATTAGCCTATAAAAGTATATCACGACATGCAAATATTTTTCTCTTTAGTATTCTTATAGAGTTCTGTTACCATAATATAAGGCTTTACTAATTTTTAATGCCTGTCTATTTTTATGTTATTCTGTTAGAATAAAAGGATGGTATGTTAGGGGTAATATGAACCTGATGGCAGCCATCTTGTTCTTCGCAGCCATCTTGTTCCTCGCAGCCATTTTGTAATGAATAGACTTTATTATACTGGGGTATTATGCAGTGAGAATTATATGCATGTTATGAGTTTCTTTAGCTATTCGGCCTTGCCAATGTACCCTGGCCTAATGCCTAGAAGTAAGATAGAATAAGATAATGTAAACAAGAGGCTTTAGACACTTGGTTGTCTATGCAGATGGTAGTTTGTTATGACTCTGTAAATATTGTTATGAGAAACTCATGTTCCAGTTTTTCCTTGTAAATTGCTCTGTATAACTGTGTTAGATGACGCGGTCCTAACGTGTCATCCCCTTAACCCTGTATGTCACTATAAGAAAGGCTTGCACTGTGCAATAAACAGAATTGGCTTTCGATCATAATGCTGCGTGGTCTGAGTCATTCTAAGGGGCCCTTATCAGGTAATCTACATGTGCCTCAGGTGGTACACTAGGCCCCAGGCTTTGGCCTGCACTGACACTTACCCCCTGAAGGGGACACCTAACACATACTGTGTCACATATACATACATACATGCATACACTCACATATACATACATGCATACACACATATACATACATACAGTACATGCATACACACACATATACATACATGCATACACACATATATACATACACACACATATACAAACATACATGTATACACTCACATATACATACATACACACACATATACATACATGCATACACACATACACACATATACATACATAAATGCATACATACACATAATCATACATACATACATACACACATATACTTACATACATGCATACACACACATATACATACATAAATGCATCCATACACATATACATACATGCATACACACACATATACATACATAAATGCATACATACACATATACATACATACACATACATACATACACATATACATACATACATGCATACACTCACACATATACATACATACACACACAAATACATACATGCATACACTCACACATATACATACATACATACATACACAAATACATACATACTACACACACACACATATACATACATACTACACACACACACATATACATACATGTACATACATACATACACACACAAATACATAAATACATACACACACATATTATTATTATTATTCTTTATTTATAAAGCGCCGACAGATTCCGCAGCGCTGCCCATGGGTATACATATACATACATACATACACACATATACTTACATACATACATACACACACAAATACATAAATACATATACACACATATACATACATACACACATATACATACATACACTCACACACATATACACACACACACACACACACACACACACACACAAATACATAAATACATACACACACACATATACATACACACACAAATACATATACATACATACATACACACACAAATACATATACATACATACACACACACATATTATTATTATTCTTTATTTATAAAGCGCTGACAGATTCCGCAGCGCTGCCCATATACATATACATACATACATACACACACATATACTTACATACATACATACATACATACACACACAAATACATAAATACATATACACTTATATACATACATACACACATATACATACACTCACACACATATACATACACACATACATACACACACATACATATACATACATACACACACAAATACATACACACACATATACTTACATACATACATACATACACACACAAATACATAAATACATACACACACATATACATACATACACACACACATATACATACATACATACACAAATACATAAATACATACACACACACATATACATACATACACACACACATATACATACATACACACACAAATACATAAATACATACACACACATATACATACATACACACACACACACACATATACATACATACACACACACACATATACATACACACATAAATACATACACACACACATATATACATGCATACATACACACACATATACATACATACATACGTACAGGCCCGGACTGGCCATAGGGCATTCCGGTCATTTGCCGGTGGGCCCCCGGTTACCTTTGCCCCACCCACTAGTACTGCTGACAATAAATTATTTGAGAACTTTTTTTGTAAAATGTTTATTAAATGTTTAATTTTTAAACTTTATTATCTGTAGTCTGCAGCTCAACTTTGGTACTTCAGGGCCAGCCCATATACAAACAAACATGGGCCCATTCGGATCGGCCGCACAGGCTGCGGCGCACTGCTTCCGCCTTCCGGCCTGGGTCTGAGTGCACTGTTAGTGACATCACAGTCGCACATACAACGTCGCCCTGCACGCGGCTGCACTACACTCATGCCGCCTGCCGGGTCCACATGGTGTGTCAGTGGTTGGAGGCCAGAAAGATGCTGGCTGCTGCCGGGCTGGGTGGATCTGGAGTGGTCCTGAGTCCTCCATAGGCTGAGGATCCATCATCATGGCATTCCGTGAGGCCGGGGGGCTAGCTAGTGAGCAGTGCCAGTGATGATGCCGTGACTAAGCAGGACAGGTGGCCGGCAGCAGGGGCAGGCAAGAGGTAGGTGAGGTCTGGAGGACCTTTTTTTTGGAGTTGATCATGGCATTCCGTGAGGCCGGGGGGCTAGCTAGTGAGCAGTGCCAGTGATGATGCCGCGCCTCAGCAGGACAGGTGGCCGGCAGCAGGGGCAGACAGGAGGTAGGTGAGGTCTGGAGGACCTTTTTTTGGAGTTGATTTGATCAGTGGCGTCACTAGGGTTGGTGTCACCTGGTGCGGTATGTTATTGTGTCACCCCCCCCCAACCCCCAGAAAGCAGACACACACAAACACAAAAACACAGGCACACACACATACAAACACTCAGACACACTTAAAAACACACTCGGAGGCACACATACTCGGAAACACACTCAGACACACACACAAAAACACTCAGACACACGCACAAAAACACTCAGGCACACACACAGAAACACTCAGACACACACACAAAAGCACTCAGACACACACACACAAAAACACTCAGACACACACACATACAAAATATATAAACTGCACTGCATTAATTATAAAGCTCATGCCTAGAGATGCTCCCTGGCTCAGCAGAGCATCAATTGAAAGATAAACAGAGCACTCTAAAAATAAATCACTAAAGAAAAGGTTTAGGTGCGCAAACTATGAAAATTCTGCTGTCTGACTCTGTTCCAAGTCTGTCAGTGCACAGCCCCGGGCTGCGTGTCTACCGCTTCTTAAGGCCAAGCACCTCTGCTCTCTGCCCACCCCCAGACCCCCGCCTGCCCTCCCCTCCTACCTCTTCAGTGTGCACTTAGTGTACCGTAACCGTACCGGTCTGGTGGGCATCATACGTGGCTCCTTCGCTTTAGAGACAGTGTCAGACAGTCATGCGGTCAGGTGCCAGGCATCCCCCTCATGATTTCCCAGTTCCCAATTAGAGAGACAGCACAGCAGTGAGTGACTCCACTGCTCCACACGCCACTGAGCAGTGAGCACAGATAGGCAGGCAGGTTTAGGCTAGCAGCGCAACTTTGCAAGCCCCACGGCACGCCCAAAACATTCATAGTGAAATTGGGCAGTGGAGGAGCAAAGTACAAACAAGCAAAAGCAGCCGGGAAAACTATTTGTGGAAATTGCAGCGCTGGCTCAAAAAAATGAACGCCTAGATTTAGAGTTCTGCGGTAGCCGTCAAAAGCAGCGTTAAGGGGGTCCTAACACTGCTTTTGGCCGCCCGCTGGTATTTAGAGTAAGCCAGGAAAGGGTCTAACGCTCACTTTCCAGCCGCGACTTTTCCATACCGCAGATCCCCTTACGCCAATTGCGTATCCTATCTTTTCAATGGGATCTTTCTAACGCCGGTATTTAGAGTCTTGGCTGAAGTGAGCAGTAGACCCTCTTCCGACAAGACTCCAGCCGCAGAAAAAAGTCAGTAGTTAAGAGCTTTATGGGCTAACACCGGTTTTTAAAGCTCTTAACTACTGTGCTCTAAAGTACACTAACACCCATAAACTACCTATGTACCCCTAAACCGAGGTCCCCCCACATCTCCGCCACTATAATAAATATTTTTAACCCCTAATCTGCTGACCGCACACCGCCGCCACCTACATTATCCCTATGTACCCCTAATCTGCTGTCCCTAACATCGCCGACACCTACATAATATTTATTAACCCCTAATCTGCCCCCCCCCAACATCGCCGCTACCTTACCTACACTTATTAACCCCTAATCTGCCGACCGGACCTCGCCGCTACTCTAATAAATGTATTAAACCCTAAAGCTAAGTCTAACCCTAACCCTAACACCCCCCTAAGTTAAATATAATTTTAATCTAACGAAATAAATTAAATATTATTAACTAAAGTCTTCCTATTTAAAGCTAAATACTTACCTGTAAAATAAACCCTAATGTAGCTACAATGTAACGAATAATTATATTCTAGCTATTTTAGGATTTATATTTATTTTACAGGCAACTTTGTATTTATTTAAACTAGGTACAATAGCTATTAAATAGTTATTTACTATTTAATAGCTACCAAGTTAAAATAATTACAAAATTACCTGTAAAATAAATCCTAACCTAAGTTACAATTAAACCTAACACTACACTATCAATAAATAAATTAAATCAATTAACTACAAATACCTACAATTAAATAAACTAAACTAAATTACAAAAAACAAACAAACACTAAATTACAAAAAATAAAAAAAGATTACAAGAAATTTAAGCTAATTACACGTACTCTAAGCCTCCTAATAAAATAACAAAGCCCCCCAAAATAAAAAAAAATTCCCTACCCTAATCTAAATTAAAAAAGTTAAGAGCTCTATTACCTTACCAGCCCTTAAAAGGGCTTTTTGCGGGGCATGCCCCAAAGAAATCAGCTCTTTTGCCTGTAAAAAAAAACACAATACCACCCCCCAACATTACAACCCACCACCCACATACCCTACTACCCAACCTACTCTAACCCAAACCCCCCTTAAATAAACCTAACACTACCCCCCTGAAGATCTCCCTACCTTAAGCCTTGTTCACCCAGCCGAGCACCGATGGACCAAAAGAGGGCATCCGGAGTGGCAGAAGTCTTCATCCTATCTGGGCAGAAGAGGACATCCGGACCGGTAGACATCTTCATCCAAGCGGCATCTTCTATCTTCATCCATCCGGAGCAGAGCGGAGCCATCTTCTTCCAGCCGACGCGGATCCAACCTTCTTCCACGACGCCTACTCGCCGAATGAAGGTTCCTTTAAATGACATCATCCAAGATGGTGTCCCTGGAATTCCGATTGGCTGATAGGATTCTATCAGCCAATCGGAATTAAGCTAGGAAAAATCTGATTGGCCAATCAGATTGAGCTTGCATTCTATTGGCTGTTCCGATCATCGGAATTAAGGTAGGAAAAATCTGATTGGCTGATTAAATCAGCCAATCAGATTCAAGTTCAATCCGATTGGATGAGCTTGCATTCTATTGGCTGATCGGAACAGCCAATAGAATGCAAGCTCAATCTGATTGGCTGATTGAATCAGCCAATCAGATTTTTCCTACCTTAATTCTGATTGGCTGATAGAATCCATCATTTGGCGAGTAGGCGTCGGTTGAAGAGGATGGATCCGCGTCGGCTGGAAAAAGATGGCTCCGCTCCGGATGGATGAAGATAGAAGATGCTGCTTGGATGAAGATGTCTGCCGGTCCGGATGTCCTCTTCTGCCCGGATAGGATGAAGACTTTTGCCCGGCTGGGTGAAGACGACTCAAGGTAGGGAGATCTTCAGGGGGGTAGTGTTAGGTTTATTTAAGGGGGGATTGGGTGGGTTAGAGTAGGGGTATGTGGGTGGTGGGTTTTAATGTTGGGGGGGTTGTATTTTTTTTATAGGCAAAAGAGCTGATTACTTTGGGGCATGCCCCACAAAAAGCCCTTTTAAGGGCTGGTAAAAGAGCTGGTTACTTTTTAATTTAGAATAGGGTAGGGACCTTTATTATTTTGGGGGGCTTTTTTATTTTATTAGGGGGCTTAGAGTAGGCGTAATTAGCTTAATATTCTTGTAATCTTTTTTTATTTTTTGTAATTTAGTGTTTGTTTTTTATGTAATTTAGTTTAGTTTATTTAATTGTATGTAATTGTAGGTAATTTATTTAATTAATTTATTGATAGTGTAGTGTTAGGTTTAATTGTAACTTAGGTTAGGATTTATTTTACAGGTAATTTTGTAATTATTTTAACTAGGTAGCTATTAAATAGTAAATAACTATTTAATAGCTATTGTACCTAGTTAAAATAAATACAAAGTTGCCTGTAAAATAAATATAAATCCTAAAATAGCTACAATATAATTATTTGTTATATTGTAGCTATATTAGGGTTTATTTTACAGGTAAGTATTTAGTTTTAAATAGGAATACTTTAGTTAATAAGATTTAATATATTTTGTTAGATTAAAATTATATTTAATTTATGGGGGTGTTAGGGTTAGGGTTAGACTTAGCTTTAGGGGTTAATATATTTATTAGAGTAGCGGTGAGGTCCGGACGGCAGATTAGGGGTTAATACTTGAAGTTAGGTGGCGGCGACGTTGGGGGGGGGGCAGATTAGGGGTTAATACTATTTATTATAGGGTTTGCGAGGCAGGAGTGCAGCGGTTTAGGGGTTAATAACTTTATTAGAGTAGCGGCGAGGTCCGGTCGGCAGATTAGGGATTAATAAGTGTAGGTAAGGTAGCGGCAACGTTGGGGGGGCAGATTAGGGTTAATAAATATAATATAGGGGTCGGCGATGTTAGGGGCAGCAGATTAGTCGTACAAGTGTAAGGTTAGGGGTGTTTAGACTCGGGGTTCATGGTAGGGTGTTAGGTGCAGACTTAGAGAGTGTTTCCCCATAGGAAACAATGGGGCTGTGTTGGGAGCTTAACGCTGCTTTTTTGCAGGTGTTAGTTTTTTTTTCATCCCAAACTGCCCCATTGTTTCCTATGGGGGAATCGTGCACAAGCACGTTTTAGCTGCTTACCGCTACCGTAAGCAACGCTGGTATTGAGGGTTGAAGTGGCGGTAAATTAGGCTCACGCACCCTTTTTGGAGCCTAACACAGCCCTTCAGACAACTCTAAATACCAGCGTTGTTTGGAAGCAGCGGTAGGAAAAAAAGCTGCGTTAGCTACGCAGGTCTTTACCGACAAAACTCTAAATCTAGGCGTTTATTAGGTATATTGCGTTGTGGGGGGATGGCGGATTAGGGGTTGATAGTTTTAATAGGTAGATTGATATGTGGGGGTGGGCAGATTAGGGGTTAATAGATTTTATTAGTTAGCGGTGGGGGGGGGGGTTGGTTGACAGGTAGATATTACGCATGCGTTAGGTGTTTGTTAAGACTTCCAGGGAGTTATGGTGCATACATATTCAGCGCAAGGCTTGCTACGTCTGCCTATGTGTGGCGAGGTGAAAATTGTGCTGAATATGTGATACCAACTTGCGACGCCGGGTTCTATGTTAGTTTTTGGGACTAAAAACTGTGGGAGACGGGTGAAATATACGCGCTGCATTTGTATGCGGCACAGTATATGTGATCGCTCACTTAAACTAAAAACTAAACTAAAAACTGGCATCGCCAGCTTTTGTGGGTGACGCTGCATATGTGATCTCACCCAAAGAATTTAATTTTAAAATATATCGCAAAATATATTCAATTAATATGGATATAATTATGAATATTTTTTAAAAATGTCTTTCAAATCCTCTCATGTGTCACCTCCATTTGTTATTTAATGTGACACCTGGTGGTGTGACACAAATAATTATTTTTACAGAGCAAGGCTTCTAATCATCCTGTGATATGCAGGACTGTCCCAAAGTAGGAGCTTTGTGTTGATGTTCATTGTAAATATTCAATTAACATCATTGCTGAAAACTTTTTTAAAATTATATTCTAGTTTAAAATAATAAAAATTTTGTTAAATCATTTTTTTTAAAAAAATCTTTTTTTTTTGCCATATTTTTTAAAGGGACAATAAACACTTTGGGCCACATTACGAGGGGAGTGGTAGTTTGCACTTCTGCTCGAGCATAAATTGCTTTATCGCAATCTCATTTGCGAGAATATTGCGCCTGCTGGTTTGCATTCGTATTACAAGTTTAAAGTAAGAAGTTTGCGTTTGGGCGCAATTAAGGTGAGAGTGGAAATTATCACGACCTGATTTCAAGTGCAATTACATTTGCGCGAGACTGGTTTTACGCTAAACGTCCTGCTTGTACCTGCGTTGCTATATAATATAAAAGGACATACTTGCGATGAGCACCTTGACAGTATTGCTTTCACGAGTTAAGTACAGGTCTTGGCGTTGGAGGTTTAGGAAAGAGAGATAGATAACTAGATAGATAGTGTTGTGAGTCAGTGAGTTAGTGTGTTGTCAGTGTAGCGTGTTAGTGAGTAGTTGGTGCGCTACACTGACAACACAGGGCAGAGGAGAGGAAGAGGAGGGAGGAGAGGAAGAGGAGGGAGGAGGAGGGAGGGGAGGAGCGAGGAGGGAGGATGGGGAGGGGGCAGGAGATGAGAGAGCACAGGGAAAGCAGAAACCAAATGGAGAGGAGAGATGACAGGGACAGAGGATAGGACAGGGACTGCGGGGGGCCAACGGAGAGGAGACAGGATAGGGACAGCAGAGAGGTCAGGGATAGGGGCCCTAACCAAAGTATAACTGTTTACACAGCACTCACTCTGGTGAGCTGAAGAACTTTTGAGGTAAAATATCTTCCTTTTTTACATAGAGACGTTCAGGTGATATTTTCATGTCCGCTTTTTACAGTTATGCTGCATCACTTTCAAGTGATTTAGCATATGAGTATTATGTCCCTTTATTTTATATAGGCAACTTATTTAACACATTTGAAAAGGCAACATTGTGCAATATAAAGTAATTTTATTTTGCCCCGGGGGAATGAAGGAAGGCGAGACTTTTCACATAAATACATCATAGGTGAAGCCCGATAGATGAAACCGGAAGAAGCCAAAATGAGAAAGTATGAAACGCGCGTGGCTGTGTCTACTAGCATGGTGGTGTAATCAGATGGACACCCCGTGAAGTTTTGCAAGTTGAGAACTTGTGGAAAAGAGTCCAGGATCTATGAAGCATGTTTAACACTAGGGGGCAGATTACGAGTGTAGGGCAAATTAACGATCCCTCTTGAGTTTTCTGCACTTATCAGGTTGCACTTGTTTTATGAGTTGAAAGTCAACTGTTTTAGCTGTGCACATACATTTATACATACACACATAGTTTCCATGTACCCTAGTAGTAACAGTACCAATGTCCACAACATATTTAAAGTTATTTTGCATGCCAACCAATATTCAATCATTCCCCCAAGTTTGCATATCTTGGGACAATCCTACGTAAGCCGTACTAAGGATGGATTATTGTAGGAGCACTTTTTACATAAATTATCCGACAAAGGAGCGCATTTGACTGGCATAATGTAAACCCTTTGTAATAATTTATATTGTATATCACGCAAATCAGCTGACAATGTAGCAGTTCTAACCCTCTCAAAGCCTCTTACTTACAACTGGGTATCCTGCCCTCTCCTAATGTTCAGATATCTGTACAAAAACAGGGTCAGCCCTAGCTGCAAGTAATAACTCATACATTAACAAGATATATCTGAGCCGCTGTTTTAAAAGGTATAGTGTATCCCAATATGATTTTTCCTAGAAACATGGTTCCTGTTTAATTATCTTATAAATATAGTGACGTGCCTGTAGGTTAGCAAAGTAATTCTTCCTCAGGGGGTCAAATTAATCTTGCAGTTGTTCAAATGTGAGTGCACACTTTTGGTAATGGTCAACTATTTTGGCTATTGTCATCAAATCCTGCAATACCCTCTGCCAAAAAGGTCCAGTCGTGAGTCCCGGTAAAAGGTCCATGTTCCCACAAAATGGGAGTTTAAACTGTTATTCTGCCAACCCCCACAATGCTGACATCATCCTCTAGGCCATTACAAATGACATGTTGTCCTTTATATGATCTGGTAATCTAGACAAATTGGCAAACTTCCAACTCAGCAACTGACATTTAAAACCCCCCTCATATAAATGAAGAATATGCCGTATTTAATCTATAGATATCAGTCTCGGTTAGCAACAATGGAAGAGGTTGCATTGCGTATAACAACTTGAGAAAGAGGGTCATTTTAATAAGTCCTATTCTCTCCGTTAGAGTCAAAGGAAGATCAATTCAACTTTTCAAGGTGCTCTCAGCCTTAGCTATGATAGGACAGATGTTCAGATTGTATTGGTTATGCGGATGCCCAGATATGTGAAGGATTTTTAAACTTCCTTCAACACCCCTGTCTAGCTTCTACTTAAAGTGAAAGTAAAGTTAGTCCCTTTCGAACAGATTATTTTATTCCACTACCTTAATCTATTAAGGTCGCTAACTTTATTTTAATACATTTTTCAATTATTGTAAGTTTTTAAACATATGTAATTTCCCTTCTGTTATCATCCGAAATCCACCCATCCTTTACTTCCTATCTTCTGGAGCTCTGATGTATAGAGCGGTCCCACCCGCTCTATATGCAACTCAAAAGCGTGTGCACGATGACAATTTGTTGGCAGATGACGTGGTTTCACGGCCAGATTTTCAATTAGCTGGAGGTAAAAAAAAAAAGAAAACGACGGGTTGAATTTAGAAAAAATCTAATAATTCTGGCGATAACTTTGATTACAGCTACATTTACTAAAAACGATGAATGAAAGTAATATTTATTTTGCACAAAGACTGTTACTCAGGATCGCAAACCAGGTAAGTTCACTTTAGCCATCAAAGTTTTAATTTATCCATATTGATATTCAGTCCAGAGAACTTGCCAAAGTTTTTGATGAGGTTAATTATTTTAGGGACTGAGGAACAGGGGTTCCCCACAAATAGAAGCATATTATACTGATAGCTTTGTTTCACTACCTCCAATCCTTATGCCTTCCACTTCCTTTCTTAATGTTTGGCTAGGGGCTTTATAGTTATATCAAACAATAAAGGTATAGCAGGCACCCCTGTCAGGTACCCCTTGCTAGGTCAAATGTGTTAGAAATCAGTCAATTTAATACAAGGGCGGCTTTAGGCTGACTATATAATTCAGAAAACTTCCCTCTGAAATTCAAGGACCTCCATTGTTTGAAACAGGTGCAGCTATTCCATCCTGTCAAGCGCTTTCTCTGAGTCTAGGGCTAAGAGGCAGGTGTCTGAAATTTCGTGGAGTTTGCTCCTTTTTTCTTTATGCCAAAAATAAGATATTACAAGAAGTCCTTTTAGTGACCAACGATTTGTTCTTGATAAAGCCCTTGTGATACTTATGGATAACAGATGGGAGGATTGTCACCAGTCAGTCAGCAAGATGGAGTTTGGTCTCCTTGGGAGGCGAGGTTATGAATAAATGTTCTGGAATTCCATGGAAATTTTCGGGGCTCTTTATAATTGCCCTCTCCTAAAAAATAATACTTATCTGTGTTTCCAGTTAGACAATGTCACAGCAGTGGCATATATCATTCATCGGGGGAAACTCCCAGTTCCCTGGTGATGAGGGGGGTGTCTTGAATTCTGACTTGGAAGAGATCAATCTTTGTTTAATCTTTGTGATTCATATTCTAGGGGTAAACAACTGCAACCACTTCATCCAGAGGAATGGTCTTTCCTCTGGAAGTTTTCAGACTGATTGTGGAATTCCAGAAATAGATCTGATGGCTTCTCGATTAAACAACAAGCTTTCCAGATATTTTGTGAGGTCCAATGATCCTAAGGTAGAGTTTTTTTGGATGCTCTAATAGCTCCTTGCTTGATTCATCTGGCTTACATTTTTCCTCCTCTATTGAAGAGTGATAGCCAGTATAAAGCAGGAAGTCTCCTCAGTAATTCTGATTGCTCCGGCCTTTCCTCACAGTTTTAGGATTTTTTTTTTTTTTTTTGCTAGTGCTTTGAGGTTTTTTTGGTAATGTTTTTTTTTTATTTTTTGTAATTTTAGTGTTTTTACCTTCTGTAATTTAGGGGGTGTTAAGTTAGTGGACTGGGAGGTTCTTAGTTGTTAGGTCGTTAAGTAGTGTAGGGGTATTTTGCGTTGTGGGGGTTTGGGGGTTAATAGGTTAGGGGGTGGTCAGGTCATTAGGTTATGGCAGATTAGGGGTTAATAGTGTAGCTGGGTTAGGTTGCGCTAGGGGTGAGGGTATATAAGGGGTTAATAGTTTAGAGTAGAACTACATTTCTATACAATGTTAAAACCATATGCATTATCATGTATACAATATTAATTGTATAGAATTTAAACTGCTTATTTGTCTTTCTTGTTCTTTTTATTATTTTAAACATAAATATATAATTTAAAATATATATTTATGTGCATAAAAGGCAGAAGCGGAAACTTTATATTTTTACATAACGGAATCACTTTGATAACATAAATATATATTTTAAATTATATATTTATGTTTAAAATAATAAAAAGAACAACAATAAAAGTTTATATTGTGATACATTGCCAGTAGTAGAGTTTCAGCCATGTTTGTCTCGCCACCTTTTCAGTGTGAGGCAGGTAGTGTAGGTGTAGTTACAATGATGTTACACAGGCATTATTTGAAGATACAGAAACCGTGCTTGGTTTCAGTAAGCACACTGTCTGTTCACTGTAGGAACACTTCAAATGCACCCCAACCTTCGGAAAGTGCTGATAATAAGTAGCGATGTCGGCGGAGTTTAGGCAGAAGCCGCAACCCCTATTATTTCCTATAGGAGACACATCGCCATTCACCTGCGCTTTGCTGGTCAACACCCTTTTTCGAATTCCTCAACAATATTTAGAAATGCCTCAGCAATTAAAGGGTTAATCAACTTTCCAATTTACATTTATTATCAGATTTGTGTAACCCCTGCGATGCAAAGCAGCGTATATATACACGTTGTGCGGTACTTTGCTTATCGTACCGCACAACATATATATACGTTGGAACTGCAGGAAGCTCCAGCAGTCTCTGCTGTTAAGTTACAGCTGAGAGCTGGCGTTCCTGAGCTGCAGGCATCTGCCCGCATATGAAATCGGAGTGTGCGATCGGTGCTCCGCTTCCATATGAATGTGTGTCACCGACTGTAACGATAATCTGCTGGCGGAAGGTGAGAGGGCCCTAGAATGTGGAAAATAAAAAATAAAGGGAGAGGGAGGGAAGGGGCGCTATGCTACAGAAAAAATATGGGGTGGGGTTGTCGGGGGTTCCTAACTAATGATCGTGGGAGGGGGAGTTGGAGGGACCACTACACTACTAAGATGGCAGACATAGATAGAGAGGGGGATGGTTAGAGAGCTGTTTGGGAGGTTGGAGGGTAAGGGGGGATCCTACACTGCAGAAAATATAAAAAATATATATATTTAATAAAAAAATTGCCTTCAATTTTCATAAACTGTTTGCCAGTACCTAAAATGGGGGTGACCAGTGGGGAGTGAGGGAGGAAAGAGAGCTGTTTGGGAGGGATCAGGAGGTGGGAGGTGTCAGGTGGGAGGGTAATCTCTACACTAAAGATAAAATTAATCTTACAAGTTCCCTCATTAACCCCTTCACTGCCGGGAATAATAATAAAGTGTGGTGTGCAGCTGCAGTTAGCAGCCTTCTAATTACTAAAAACCAATTAGAAAGCCATGCATGTCTGCTATTTCTCCGAGAAGCTTTTACAATCATTTGTGCCATGATTGCACAAGTGGTATGTAAGTAATTTCAGTGAGAAACCCAAAGTTTTTGAAAAAGTTAATATTTTTTTTTTTATATGATCGCATTTGGCAGTAAAATAGTGGCATGAAATATACCAAAATGGGCCTAGATCAATACCTTGGGTTGCCTACTTAAACAAAAATATATAGGTTTGACAGGTAGATAGAAAAAAACAAGGCTCTATTTCTGTTTAAATGGAGTGATAGCAAAAATGCTAATAATTATCTGGTATTTTGTGCAAGTTCTTCTCTGAAAGTCCCAGTAGTGAAGAGGTTAATTCTCTTGGTATCCTTTATTAAAGTAGCAGCAATGCACTACTGGGAGCTAGCTGAGCATATCTGGTAAACCAATGACAAGAGGCATATATTATGCAGCCACCAATCAGCAGCTAGCTCCCTACAGTGTCTTGCTGTCCCTGAGCCTACCTAGGTATGCTTTTCAACACAGGATACCAAGAGAATGAAGAAAATTACATAATAGCAGTAAATTGGAAATTTGTTTAAAATTGTATATTCTATCAAAATAATGAAAGTTTAATTTTGACTTTACTGTCCTTTTAATACACAAACCCCAGAAAGCAACATTATAGTTTTTCTGATGTGCAGAGCCACAGATAAGCATTGTGCTAATAAATCTTTTTTGTTTCTTTGTTTATAGATCACTTTCACAAATACAACACAAAGAAAAATGTCATATCTGTCTGGTTAGTCCTTTCATCAAGCAGTTGGTGCCAGGAATCAAACAAATCTCATTCATCCTTTCCCCGCTTCATCTGTTTAGCAAGAAAAGGCAATTTCCCTGGAATCAGTGTTGTGTTGGCAATCAGAGGCTCATTACGTTTCAATTGTTGGAGTTGCTCCTTATTTGTTAGAACTGAGGGATGTGGTTGTGGAATGTCGGTCAGACACTTATAAAGCCACATGCTGTATAGCTTCTGCAGTGACCTGCAATTAGATTGGAAAAGAAACATGAAGTGGAATCGAGCCTAGAATCAATGGTGTAATGTTAGAGAATTCTTTTTAGCGCCCTTTTGATTCTTAAATTGAGCAATAGATTCCTAAAACTATTGTTCTTACATTATTTTAAATAAATATATAAATATATATATACCTGTAAATCAATCAAATGTATTGCACAGGCAATTAGCACATCTTGGCCAAGTATCCCCACTTTCCTTTACCCTGTAAAACTCCATATACATTATTACCACAAGAGGATTCTGGGTAAGAAATGCAAATGAGATATGCAACATGTCTAATTCTTTGCTTCAAATACACAGCGATCCCCTAATGGGGTAAATGCAGCAAACACAGAAATCACTACAACAAATTTTATTGATTTACTTTTGCAATATGGAGGATTTTAATCTCAAACTTTTATCTCTACCATAATTTTAATGAATTGTTATATATATAAATTATTTTGTGATTCAGGCACAACTGACAATTCTTAAAAAGTTTCCACTTAACTTATTATCAAATTTGATTTGTTCCCATGATAATCATTGTTGAAGATACATCTGAAGCACTACATGACAGGAAATAGTGCTGCCATCTAGTGTTCTAGCAAATGGATAACATTCTTGCAAAACTGCTGCCATAGAGTGCGCCAGACATGGGCAAGCTACTGAGCTTACGTCCCTGCTTTTTAAATAAAGATACCAAAAGAATGAAGAACAATTCATAATACAAATCAAAAAGAAAGTTGTTTAAAATCGCATAATCTATCTGAATCGCAAAAGAACATTTTTGGGTTTCATCTCCCTTTAAATATATAATTCAAAAGCTGTGAAGTATATGGGTTGGTTTTTCCCATGATATCATGATATAACATCTGTGTGACCTCACTGCTTACATCATGAGTGACCTCACTGCTTACATCATTAGTGACATACATGGTCTATGACTAAATAACAGATCTGCTATCTCAGAAAACTAGCTACTGAACTTAGCTACATATCTGGGGTAGTATTTAAATTAATTTGGGAAACTTGGGAGCTTTGGCAAATAAAATAATTCTATACAACTATACAACTTTAACTATACACAAACACCAGCAGCACATAAACTCACATCAGCAGCACACTCATACAGGAACACAGAATAACATCAGAACATAAAAATAATTAAACAAACACAAGCACATATGTTTACATCTTAATACAGACTTTTACAAGCAAATCTAAACACCACAATACTTTTTACTGATAACATATTTAGTTTTACGCATCCACTTATAATACATTTACACTCCAAACATTAAAATCACCTTAAAGGCATATGAAAATCCAAATTATGCTTTCAAGGTGCAGACAAAACATAACTGTGATGAGAGTGGGAAGTGACGTCACCGGATGGGGCGTGGTTTAGGGGATTGATTGTTTATGTCACAGTTACCAAGTCAGATGTATTGTGCAAGCTGCATACTTCTATGCTCTGCAATAAAATAGCGTTGTACCTTCTATGCTGTGTCCTGCATCTCATGACATGGTGTCAGAAGTCCTTGCCTGCGTTTCTGTTTCCTGATTGATGACGATGTCGAAGTTTACCCCACCTGAGCCTTTTGATTTCTCTCAGCCTGCAGCTTGGCCCACATGGCGTCAGCGGTTTCAGCACTTCAGGATTGCTTCCAAACTGGACAAGGAGAGTGGTGACGTACAAGTTAATTTTCTTTTATACTTTATGGGTAAAGATGTGGAGCCTGTGTTCAATGCCTTTACTTTCCAAGAAGGGGAAGAATTTGACTTTGAAATAGTTATGAATAAACTCAGTGACCACTTTGTGCCCAAAATAAATGTGATTCATGAGGGGGCTTGTTTTCACAAACGTGCTCAGCGTGTGGGAGAATCTGTGGAGTCATTTGTGCGCAGCCTGTATGAACTAGCTGAATTCTGTGAGTTTGGTGTTGCTAAAGAGGAGCAAATCAGAAACAGAATAGTCATAGGAATTGCAGATGCTGAAGTCTCACTAAAGCTACAGTTGGAGGCTGATTTAACATTGGATGGGGCTATTAGGATGGCCCGCCAGAGTGCACTGGTGAAAAAGCAAGTGCTGATCTGAGGTTCGAGAGTATTGTGGATGAAGTTCAGGAGAGCTGCTAGTGAAAGGCACAGTGTCAGCGGTAGACCAAGGGCAACAGCTAGGCTCAGAAGCAGATGGGCTCAGCATGTTTGCTGCACGCGGTGTTACCGTACCCATGATCAGAGTGTCGTATGCCCTGCTAAAGACAAAAGATGTAGAAAATGTAACCGAATGGACCATTTTGAAGTGGTGTGTAAAACTGAATACATTAAGGAGATGCAGGTGGATAGTGACCAGGAGGGTCAAGAAGTGTCCTTTGTAGAGTCCGTTGTTGAACGGTCTGATTCAGATGAAGATTGGCGGGTTACTCTTACTGTAATGGGAGCCAAAGTTGCCTTTAAGATTAACACAGGAGCAGACATCACTGTTATGTCCCTTGCAGCATTAATAAAACTGCCTCAACAGCCTCAGCTGGCGAAAGTTACAACAAAAGTTCATAGTCCTGGTGGCCGCATCGATTGTGCGGGGAAATTTCTTGCCAGCTGCGAGTACAAGCAGAGGAAATTCACCATGTGGGTACATGTGATTAGAGGTCAGTGTGTTAACAACCTATTGAGTAGAAAAGCAGCCTGTGGTTTGGGCCTGGTCGCCAGAGTGAATGAGATTTCAGAAGACATGTTTGGTGAATTGGGCCTACTGAATTGCAACCCAGTCCGAATATCACTTAAAGGTGACGCAGTCCCATACAGCATTACCACTCCTCGTAGAATTCCGTTCCCGCTCATGCCTCAAGTGGAGAAGGAATTTCTGTGTATGAAGAATATGGGAGTCATTGAAGAGGTTGTTGAAGCAACTGACTGGTGTGCCCCCATTGTGCCTGTTGCAAAGAAAAACGGGAAGGTATGCATCTGCATAGACTTGAAAAGGCTGAATGAGGCAGTGAAGAGAGAGAGATATATGTGCTGCCGACACTTGAAGACATAGCTCCGAAATTGGCTGGGGCGAAGCTCTTCTCTACACTGGATGCTTCCAGCGGCTTCTGGCAGATAACACTAAATCCAAAGTACTGGTTTTGCTTCTGCAGACTCCCCTTTGGGATATCCTCTGCTCCTGAAATTTTTCAAAGAGAGATGAGTTCTCTCCTAAGGGATTACGAGGGCATGGCAGTCGTCATGGACGACATTTTGGTGTATGGGTCTACATTGGAAGAACATGATTAGCGATTGAGCTGTGTGCTGCAGACCATTAGAGAGTCCGGGCTGAAATTAAATAAGGAGAAATGCCATTTAGGAAGGCTGAGTTATGTTACTTTGGGCATATTGTCAATAGGGATGGCATCAAGCCGGACCCTGATAAAATCCTTGCTATTGAACAGATGAAAAGTCCTTCTGATGTACATGAGCTGAGACAAATATTGGGCCTTGTGAATTATGTGGGCAGGTTCCTTCCAGATTTATCCACAATACTACACCCTATCACAGAGTTGTTAAAGAAAGATGTTGCCTGGGTCTGAGGACCTTCACAGGAAGAATCTTTTGTGCAGGTCAAGTCCCTGCTGGGGTCTGCCCCAGTGATGGGGTTCTACGACCCTTCTAAAAAGACTGTGGTTAGTGCTGATGCGAGCAGTTGTGGGTTAGGGGCCGCCCTCCTGCAGTTGAATGAGAACAAACTACAGCCTATCACCTACTGTTCCCGTACACTGACGGCTGCTGAGTCAAAATACGCCCAAATTGAGAAAGAGAGCCTGGCTGCAGTTTGGGCCTGTGAGCGCTTCCAGCATAACCTAGTGGGTTTAGAGAAATTTAGTCTGGAGACTGACCATAAACCGCTAGTCCCTCTAATCAACTCCTATGATATTGACAAAACACCCCTAAGATGCAAGAGACTTCTGATGAGGCTGCTCAGGTTCAACGTTCAGGCAGTGCATGTGCCGGGGAAACAACTGGTAGTGGCAGATACACTTTCCAGGCTCCTGCTGGCTGCTGCTGAAGAATCTTCAACAGAATGCAGTTTGCTTCCACGGAGTTCAGTTCTTTCAGCAGTGAATATGATTTTGTCCATTCTACGTCGAGTCCACATTACCCGCAGGCCAATGGAATGGCTGAAAGGGCAGTTCAAACAACAAGCAATCTGAGCCATACCTAGCCCTCTTGTCCTATAGGGCGACTCCCATTCAAGCCACAGGTTTTAGCCCGGCACAGCTGATGCTAGGACGTCAGATTCGTACCACTTTACCCTCTGTGGGTGTCTTCCAGCCAACTAGATCTATTCCTCGGGATGAGGTTCTTAGGAGGGCCAAAAAGGGGTAATCGACTCTTCTACGACAGGAAACACTCTGTGAGGCCCTTGCAGGAGCTGAATGTGGGGCAAAGTGTCAGAGTTAAACTGGGTGATGAGAAGTAATGGAAGAAGCCTGCTACGGTAATTGGACGCTCTCCAGAACCAAGGTCGTATGTAGTCCTTACTGATGGAGGGACAGTCACATGTCAAAATCGAAAATATCTTCAGCCAGTACCTGAGAGTTTGGGACTGGATGCCTCAGTACCACTGCCGGTGGGATCCCCTGTTTTAAGAGGGGTGCCTGTGGACTAGGGTAGTGTACCCTGATGTTCAAGTCAGGATTGTATTTCATGTTGTTTATGTATATCCTCTTTAACTTGTTATTTATTGTATACTAAACAAAACTATTTCTGTATGCTTCTTGTATACCTTGTTATTTGATGTATGTGATGAGAGTGGGAAGTGACGTCACCGGATGGGGGCGTGGTTTAGGGGATTGATTGTCTATGTTGCAGTTACCAAGTTAGATGTGTTGTGCAAGCTGCATACTTCTATGCTCTGCAATAAAATAGCGTTGTACCTTCTATGCTGTGTCCTGCATCTCATGACAATAACATTTTAAGAGACTTTTCAATTTACTTCTACTATCAAATTTACTTTGTTCTCTTGATATCCTGTGTTGTAAAGCATACCTAAGTAGGCTCAGGAGCAGTAATGAACAGCTAGCTGGTGATTGGTGGCTACACATATAGCTCACCTAGGCCTAGATTTGGAGTTCGGCGGTAGCCGTCAAAACCAGCGTTAGAGTCTCCTAACGCTGGTTTTGGGCGCCCGCTGGTATTTGGAGTCAGTGATTAAAGGGTCTAACGCTCACTTTTCAGCTGCGACTTTTCCATACCGCAGATCCCCCTACGCCATTTGCGTAGCCTATCTTTTCAATGGGATCTTTCTAACGCTGGTATTTAGAGTCGTTTCTGAAGTGAGCGTTAGAGCTCTAACGACAAGATTCCAGCCGCCTGAAAATAGCAGGAGTTAAGAGCTTTCTGGCTAACGCCGGTTTATAAAGCTCTTAACTACTGTACCCTAAAGTACACTAACACCCATAAACTACCTATGTACCCCTAAACCGAGGTCCCCCCACACCGCCGCCACTCGATTAAAATTTTTAACCCTTAATCTGCCGACCGCCACCTACGTTATACTTATGTACCCCTAATCTGCTGCCCCTAACCCCGCCGACCCCTGTATTATATTTATTAACCCCTAACCTGCCCCCCACAACATCGCCGCCAGCTACTTAAAATAATTAACCCCTAATCTTCCGACCGCAAAGCGCCGCCACCTACGTTATCCCTATGTACCCCTAATCTGCTACCCCTAACACCGCCGACCCCTATATTATATTTATTAACCCCTAATCTGCCCCCCACAACGTCGCCGACACCTGCCTACACTTATTAACTCCTAATCTGCCGAGCGGACCTGAGCGCTACTATAATAAAGTTATTAACCCCTAATCCGCCTCACTAACCCTATCATAAATAGTATTAACCCCTAATCTGCCCTCCCTAACATCGCCGACACCTACCTTCAATTATTAACCCCTAATCTTCCGATCGGAGCTCACCGCTATTCTAATAAATGGATTAACCCCTAAAGCTAAGTCTAACCCTAACACTAACACCCCCCTAAGTTAAATATAATTTTTATCTAACGAAATAAATTAACTCTTATTAAATAAATGATTCCTATTTAAAGCTAAATACTTACCTGTAAAATAAACCCTAATATAGCTACAATATAAATTATAATTATATTATAGCTATTTTAGGATTAATATTTATTTTACAGGCAACTTTGTAATTATTTTAACCAGGTACAATAGCTATTAAATAGTTAAGAACTATTTAATAGTTACCTAGTTAAAATAATAACAAATTTACCTGTAAAATAAATCCTAACCTAAGATATAATTAAACCTAACACTACCCTATCAATAAATTAATTAAATAAACTACCTACAATTACCTACAATTAACCTAACACTACACTATCAATAAATTAATTAAACACAATTCCTACAAATAAATACAATTAAATAAACTAGCTAAAGTACAAAAAATAAAAAAGAACTAAGTTACAGAAAATAAAAAAATATTTACAAACATAAGAAAAATATTACAACAATTTTAAACTATTTACACCTACTCTAAGCCCCCTAATAAAATAACAAAGCCCCCCAAAATAAAAAATTCCCTACCCTATTCTAAATTTAAAAAGTTACAAGCTCTTTTACCTTACCAGCCCTGAACAGGGCCCTTTGCGGGGCATGCCCCAAGAAGTTCAGCTCTTTTGCCTTTAAAAAAAAACATACAATACCCCCCCCCAACATTACAACCCACCACCCACATACCCCTAATCTAACCCAAACCCCCCTTAAATAAACCTAACACTAATCCCCTGAAGATCTTCCTACCTTGTCTTCACCATCCAGGTATCACCGATCCGTCCTGGCTCCAAGATCTTCATCCAACCCAAGCGGGGGTTGGCGATCCATAATCCGGTGCTGAAGAGGTCCAGAAGAGGCTCCAAAGTCTTCCTCCTATCCGGCAAGAAGAGGACATCCGGACCGGCAAACATCTTCTCCAAGCGGCATCTTCGATCTTCTTCCATCCGGAGCGAAGCGGCAGGATCCTGAAGACCTCCAGCGCGGAACATCCATCCTGACCGACGACTGAACGACGAATGACTGTTCCTTTAAGGGACGTCATCCAAGATGGCGTCCCTCGAATTCCGATTGGCTGATAGGATTCTATCAGCCAATCGGAATTAAGGTAGGAATTTTCTGATTGGCTGATGGAATCAGCCAATCAGAATCTAGTTCAATCCGATTGGCCGATCCAATCAGCCAATCAGATTGAGCTCGCATTCTATTGGCTGATCGGAACAGCCAATAGAATGCGAGCTCAATCTGATTGGCTGATTGGATCAGCCAATCGGATTGAACTTGATTCTGATTGGCTGATTCCATCAGCCAATCAGAAAATTCCTACCTTAATTCCGATTGGCTGATAGAATCCTATCAGCCAATCGGAATTCGAGGGACGCCATCTTGGATGACGTCCCTTAAAGGAACAGTCATTCGTCGTTCAGTCATCGGTCCGGATGGATGTTCCGCGCTGGAGGTCTTCAGGAACCTGCCGCTTCGCTCCGGATGGAAGAAGATCGAAGATGCCGCTTGGAGAAGATGTTTGCCGGTCCGGATGTCCTCTTCTTGCCGGATAGGAGGAAGACTTTGGAGCCTCTTCTGGACCTCTTCAGCACCGGATTATGGATCGCCAACCCCCGCTTGGGTTGGATGAAGATCTTGGAGCCAGGATGGATCGGTGATACCTGGATGGTGAAGACAAGGTAGGAAGATCTTCAGGGGATTAGTGTTAGGTTTATTTAAGGGGGGTTTGGGTTAGATTAGGGGTATGTGGGTGGTGGGTTGTAATGTTGGGGGGGGGGGGGGTATTGTATGTTTTTTTTTACAGGCAAAAGAGCTGAACTTCTTGGGGCATGCCCCGCAAAGGGCCCTGTTCAGGGCTGGTAAGGTAAAAGAGCTTGTAACTTTTTTAATTTAGAATAGGGTAGGGAATTTTTTATTTTGGGGGGCTTTGTTATTTTATTAGGGGGCTTAGAGTAGGTGTAATTAGTTTAAAATTGTTGTAATATTTTTCTTATGTTTGTAAATATTTTTTATTTTCTGTAACTTAGTTCTTTTTTATTTTTTGTACTTTAGCTAGTTTATTTAATTGTATTTATTTGTAGGAATTGTGTTTAATTAATTTATTGATAGTGTAGTGTTAGGTTAATTGTAGGTAATTGTAGGTAGTTTATTTAATTATTTTATTGATAGGGTAGTGTTAGGTTTAATTATATCTTAGGTTAGGATTTATTTGACAGGTAATTTTGTAATTATTTTAACTAGGTAACTATTAAATAGTTCTTAACTATTTAATAGCTATTGGACATGGTTAAAATAATTACAAAGTTGCCTGTAAAATAAATATTAATCCTAAAATAGCTATAATATAATTATAATTTATATTGTAGCTATATTAGGGTTTATTTTACAGGTAAGTATTTAGCTTTAAATAGGAATAATTTATTTAATAAGAGTTAATTTATTTCGTAAGATGTAAATTATATTTAACTTAGGGGGGTGTTAGTGTTAGGGTTAGACTTAGCTTTAGGGGTTAATCCATTTATTAGAATAGCGGTGAGCTCCGATCGGAAGATTAGGGGTTAATAATTGAAGGTAGGTGTCGGCGATGTTAGGGAGGGCAGATTAGGGGTTAATACTATTTATGATAGGGTTAGTGAGGTGGATTAGGGGTTAATAACTTTATTATAGTAGCGCTCAGGTCCGCTCGGCAGATTAGGGGTTAATAAGTGTAGGCAGGTGTCGGCGACGTTGAGGGGGGCAGATTAGGGGTTAATAAATATAATATAGGGGTCGGCGATGTTAGGGCAGCAGATTAGGGGTACATAGGGATAACGTAGGTTGCGGCGGTTTACGGAGCGGCAGATTAGGGGTTAAAAAAAATATGCAGGGGTCAGCGATAGCGGGGGCGGCAGATTAGGGGTTAATAAGTGTAAGGTTAGGGGTGTTTAGACTCGGGGTACATGTTAGGGTGTTAGGTGCAGACGTAGGAAGTGTTTCCCCATAGGAAACAATGGGGCTGCGTTAGGAGCTGAACGCTGCTTTTTTGCAGGTGTTAGGTTTTTTTTCAGCTCAAACAGCCCCATTGTTTCCTATGGGAGAATCGTGCACGAGCACGTTTTTGAGGCCGGCCGCGTCCGTAAGCAACTCTGGTATCGAGAGTTGCATTTGCGGTAAAAATGCTCTACGCTCCTTTTTTGGAGCCTAACGCAGCATTTGATTAAACTCTCGATACCAGAGTTAAATTTATGGTGCGGCCAGAAAAAAGCCTGCGGAGCGTTAACAGCCCTTTTACCGCCGAACTCCAAATCTAGGCCCTAATGTGTTCAGCTAGTGCCCAGTAGAGCATTTCCAAGACGTAGGTAAAAAAACTCCTAAAAACCTGTAGCAGTTTCCATTTGATGTATGAGATATCATGTACTACTTCATGATATTACTGGCAGGAACGCCAACTAGCGAAACACTGGAAAATATAAGTGAAGAGATGCTCAGTGAGACAGGCAACTCACAAGCTGTAATGAATCTGGTGATAAAACAAACTATTATACATGGTACATTTTCAAACCTCTCCTCCATCTGTGATAATCAGTACTTCCTAATATTTTAAATTTGTGACCCACATTTGGGCTTAAGGGTCCAGGTGGCTAATAGGTGGTACAAGTGTTTAGGGGCATTGCTGTATATAAATGCAATGCTACTATTAGCCATTTATGTGCCCTAACCCCCAGCACAATTTAAGCCTGATACACTATTAACCCCTATTCTGCCCTAAACTAATCACCCCCAAAACTATTAACCCCTAAACTGCCACAACCCCCTACACAAATTACCCCTACACTACCTAACTACCTAACAGCTAACCCCCCAGACCTCTAAGTTACAAAAAATAACAAACACTAAAATGACTGAAAATAAAAAAAAAATTACCAAAATAAAAACCACTACCAAAATAAAAAACAACACAGTTATGACTATACTGAAACTAAAGTCCCCTTTAAAAAAAAACAAATCCACCTAAAAATAAAAAACCCTATATTAGCACTAAAAGTTACTGTAGTAATTGCCCTTAGAAGGGCTTTTTTAGGGCATTGCCTGAAAGTGATTTAGCTCTTTCTAAAAAAAAAATGCAACCCCATTCTACAATATAAGTAACCCCCCCCCCCAAAAAAAAAAAAATTAGCCTATCTAAAAGAACCTACTCTAAAGATTGCCCAGAAAATGGCATTTGGTAGGGCATTGCCCTAAAGTAATTTTAGACATTTTATCCATTTAAAAACCCTATTCTTAAAAAACCTGTTAAAAAAAAATCCTATCCTAAAAAAATATTGCCTGGAAAAGGGTTTTGGTTGAGTATTGCCTTGATAAGGGCATTTGGTAGGGCCTTGCCCTAAAGTCTTTTGCCCAAGAAAAAAATAAAAAAATCCTATTCTAAAAAAATACTAATCTACAAAAAAAAACTAACCTAAATAAAAAAGATTGTTCTAAGAAGGGCATTTTGTAGGGCATTGCCCTAAAGTTATTTAGCTCTTATACTTGGCAAAAAAGCCCTATTCTAAAACCAAAGTAACCCCCCCCAAATAAAAAGCTTATCTTAAACCTAAACTAAAAATTGTATTTGGTAGAGCATTGCCCTTAAGTGATTATAGCTCTTTTGACCTAAAAAAAAACTATCCCAAAAAAGAAAGCTGTTTCTATTGGCTGATTGGACTAAGAATTAAAAAATCAGCGAATAGAAATGCGAGCGTATCTCGCATTCAAGCTTCAGTGTGCGGCAGTGACGCATGAAGAAGGATCAGATGAAAGAGAATCCGATGGAAGATGGATGTAGCTACAAGAGGCCCGCCACCATGGAGATGAAGAGGTATGATGCCATGAAGATGAAGAGGACTGCCCCAGAGGACTGCCGCCATGAAGATGAAGAGGACCACCCCAGAGGACTGCCGCCATAAAGATGAAGAGGACCGCCCCAGAGGACTGCCACCATGAAGATGAAGAGGACCGCCCCAGAGGACTGCCACCATGAAGATGAAGAGGACCGCACCAGAGGTTTGCCGCCATGAAGATGAAGAGGACCGCCCCAAAGGATTGCTGCCATGAAGATGAAGAGGACCACCCCAGAGGACTACCCCCATGAAGAAAGAAGAGGACAACGCCGGAGCTGAGCAAGTTGGGTGAGTAGAAAATATGGGGTTTAGAGTTAGAATTTTTTAGGGATGGGCTTTTCTTTTTAGGATAGGATTATTTTAGAATAGGGTTTTTTGTTTTCTTTACAAGTCAAAAGAACTAAATCACTTTAGGGCAAATGCCCTTTTAAGGGCAATCTTTTTTTAGGTTAGATTTTTTTTTGACTAGGGGTTTTTTTATGGGCAAAAGAGCTAAATCACTTTAGGGCAAAGCCCTACCAAATGATCTCTTTTGGCCTAAAAAAAGGGCAATGGTCTACCAAACGCCTCTATCAGGGCAATTTTTAATTTTGTTTTTTTAAGATAGGCTATTTATTTGGGAGGTGTTTTAGAATAGGGATTGTTTTGTCAAGTAAAAGAGCTACATTACTTTAGGGCAATGCCTTTCAAAATGCCCTTTTAAGGGCAATTTTTAGAGTAGATTTCAGTCTTAGAAAAGGGTTTTTTATTTTGAGGTGGGCATTTTTATAAGGGCGCTTTAGTTTAAGGATAGGCATGATTTGTTTGTTTTTTTATTTTTGGTAGTGCTTTATTTTTTGTAATGTGTTTTTTTTTATTTTGTGTAATTTAAGTGTTTGCTATTTTGTGTAACTTTGGGGATGTTAGGTTTCGGGTCTTGGAGGGTTAGCTGTTAGGTAGTTAAGTAGTGTAGGGGGTGGTTTGCATTGGGTGGTTGTGGCATTTTAAGGATTAAAAGATTAGGGACTTCTTGCATGGGGGGGGGGGTTAGGGTTTAAAAGGTTAGGGGGTTTCTTGCAGTAGGGAGTTGTGGCAGTTTAGAGGTTAATAGGTTACTGGGTTTATTGTGGTTGGGTGTTGAGGTGGTTTAGGGGTTAATAGGTTAGGAAGTTTATTACGGTGGGGTATTGGCACTTTAGGGGTTAAGTAGTGCAGGGTTAGTTTGAGGTGGTGGGTTATGTCATTTAGGGGTACATAGGTATATTCATTAGGCTCTGTGCTATATATTTAAAAGGGATTTTACTTTACATCGCCAATGTTGGTGCCAATGCCGTTTGCTTTTGAATATTTCGCTGGCTTTCTCAACATCGCGTCAGATCCGTTTTGAACATATCACCACATCACAGAACTTTCCAGCATCAGAGCCTTAAAGGGACATGAAACACATTTTTTTTCTTTCATTATTCAGATAACGAATACAATTTTTTTAAAATTTCCAATATACTTCTATTATCAAATTTGCTTTGTTCTCATGTTATTCTTTGCTGAAGAGATACCTAGGTAGGTAGAGGGCACATGCATGAAGCACTTCATTGCAGGATAGTGCTGCCATCTAGTGCTCTTGCTAATATATAACATTGTTGCAAAACTGTTGCCATATATTGCTGCAGACACGTGCACGCTCCTGAACCCACATTCCTGCTTTTCAACAAAGAATAACAAGAAAACAAAGAAAATGTGATAATAGAAGAAAATTACTCAAAATCATATGTTCTATCTGAATATCTGAATGATAAAATAACAATTTTTGGGTTTTAAGTTCCTTTATAGAGAAGCTCTCAATGAAGAAGGACATTACAGAGACGGTAACGTCTAAATTAAAATTTCATGGTTCATATTGAGCATGGAATTTTAAACACATTTCAAATTGTCTTGCTATAAAATATCCTTTGTTCTCTCAGTGTCCTTTGTTAAAGAGTAAACCTATGAGCAGCAATGCAGTACTGGGAGCTAGCTGAATACATTTTGTGAACTAATAAAAAGAGGTATATATATATATATATATATATATATATATATATATGCGCAGCCACCAATCAACAGCTAGCTCCCAGTAGTGCGTTGCTGCCTGAGCCTACCTAGGTATGATTTTCAACAAAGGATATAACAGAACAAAACAAATTTGATAATTAAAGTAATTTGGCAAGTTTGAATTGTATGCTCTATCTAAACCAAAAAAAGTTTACTTGAGCTGACCATTTTTGGGGGGAAGTTAAGAAATGTATAAGAGGCTAAACTATGCTTTTTCCTGTCCCTTGTCCCAATGTGTAAATGACAAGGAGCAACTTCACTTTCCACAAAATCAGCTGCAGTCACTTCTGTAATCCAGCAGGGGTCGGTGTTGCGTATCACAGTTTACATTCCCAGTGACAACTGGAAGTGGTAGCGAAACACTGGGAAATATAAGTGAAGAGATGCTCAGTGCCAGGCAACTCACAAGCTGTAATGAATCTGGTGATAAAACAAACTATTATACATGGTACAATTTCAAGACCTCTCCTCCATCTGTGATAATCAGTACTTCCTAATATTTGAAATTTGTGACCCACATTTGGGCCTAAGGGTCCATGTGGCTAATAGATGGTACAAGTGTTTAGGGGCATTGCTGTATATAAATGCAATGCTACTATTAGCCATTTATGTGCCCTCACCCCCAGCACAACTTAAGCCCGATACACTATTAACCCCTATTCTGCCCTAAACTAATCACCCCCAAAACTATTAACCCCTAAACTGCCACAACCCCCTACACAAATTACCCCTACACTACTTAACTACCTAACAGCTAACCCCCCAGACCTCTAAGTTACAAAAAATAACAAACACTAAAATGACTGAAAATAAAAAAAAATTACCACAAAAAAAACCACTACCAAAATAAAAAACAACAACACAGTTATGACTATACTGAAACTAAAGTCCCCTTAAAAAAACAAATCCACCTAAAAATAAAAAACCCTATATTAGCACTAAAAGTAGTAATTGCCGTTAGAAGGGCTTTTTTTCAGTTTTTATTTCTTTATTGAAAGTTTTCGAAATACAATCATTGTTCAGCTTATTATTCCTCTATGTATGTTTACATCAAATAACTCTTCCATTATACAAGTATACAGATAATGTGTTTAACATATATCATATTCTTATACAATCAAAACATCAGTTCTGCTGTCCAGTTATTTTCTTGGAAAAGTTTGGTTACCATTTCAGCAGGAGGAATTGATTATAACCAAGCTTAGAATATCCTAATACAAACATTCTAATAAACAAACTACATTACTAACTTAAAAAATAACCCTAAACCTGGCAGTAAATAAGTTTTCCTTGATACTCTTGGTCCCAGTAGGAACCTTAGTGTACATGGCAAGCTTCAGTCACAATTATTGTTATATTTAAGTGCAATTCACTTCTATCTTACTTGAGATCCATCAATTACTAGTACATTGCATCTTATAGTATTACTATGATTCAATAGAACCTTTGTATGTGTCCCAAAAGAATAACATATCATTATATATTTGTAAACGGTTACTTCTAAGAAAATAGTATCTTTCCAATTTTATCAAATTATGGACTCTGTCTCTCCAAGACCTTATGGAGGGAATTTCTTTGGATTTCCAGAGAGATGCAATTAACAATTTAGCTGCATTCATCATTATCTGTGTTAGATTTCTTTTTATGGCACAACGTATTTCATTGTATATATTAAATAAGCAGACCTTGGGTGATAATGATAAGTTGCTGGATGTTACCTTGTTGATCTCTGTAATAATTAGTTTCCAGAAAGCTTGGATCTTGCAGCATGACCACCACACATGTCCCACCTCCAGGTTACATCTCCAACATTTGTCTGATGCTTGTGGAAACATGTATTTGAGCCTTTGCGGCGTAAGATACCACCTCAGCATAATTTTGTAATTGGTTTCTAAGCCTTGGGTGGAGTGTGCCGAATGTGCTGTGTTTTTAAAGATGTCTGTCCAATCCTTAGGTGTAAACTGTATACCTAAATCTCTTTCCCAAGCCTTGGTGAAATTATGGGACGTGGGGAGGACACTTTCAGAAGAATTTTGTACAATAATGATATGATTCCTCTAAGTGGGAGACCAGTGTGACACATGTTTTCAAACAGGGTTAGGTGTCTAATAAGATTGTCTCTTTCTTTGTGTGTATTAATATAATGGTTTATCTGATGGTATCTCAACCATGATGTGAAGAGCCCTTTCCCTAGGTTTTCTATTTCAGATTTAGGTTTCATTTTATTTAAGTGTGTCAGTGTGGTTATGGGTATCATTCTATTGAGGGACCAGTCTGCGTCTGGAATAAAAGATTTATTAACCGGGAGGTCTGGGTTTGATAGAATAGGGGTAAGGGGAGAAAATCCACTGGAGATCTCTTTGTGGTGAGTGTGTAATATCTTCCAATCTGAAAAAGTGTTGGTGATGGTCTGCAATGATTCCCCTAATAAAAAGTATGATGTGTTGGGTGTCCAACAAGCTCCTCCTAGCTGCTGATTGCCTGATATATCATGTTCAATTTGGATCCAATGTTTAGGGTTTGCCTCACTGAATCTGCACCATTCTATGATCCTTTGTAAAGAAATCGCTTTTTTATATAACATGAGATTAGGTACTCCCAACCCCCCCAGCTCCTTTGATGCATACATGGTATTTTTACCTATCCTGGGAGGTTTGCTCCCCCAAATATATTGATTTATTGCTTTTTGTAGTTTGTGAATGTATGTTTCAGTGTGGGGAAGAGGTAAAGTCTGGAGTAAGTATAAAATTTTTGGCAGTAGTATCATTTTAGTGGAGTATATCCTGCCTATCCATGAGGTGCGCTTAGAGTGCCAAGTGGAGGCTAGTCTAATAATGTCTGCCGTGAGTTTCGAATAATTTGTTGTGCGTATAGTTTCAATTTTGGGAGTTATGCTGATTCCTAAGTATTTTATAGATTCCATTTGAATACTGAATTGACAACTGTCTTTAATTTTATTTAGCATTTCCTGGGGGATGTTAACGGGGAGAATGTCAGATTTCGCCATATTGATTAGAAAATTTGAGACTTTTCCATAGTCTACTAAGGTTTTTTGAACTTGTACTATCGATTCTAGCGGGGATGTTAATGACATGAGGATATCATCCGCGAACATGGATAATTTATATGTTTTATTTTTTATCTTTATTCCTTTAATAGTGGGGCTAAGTCTTATTTTGGATGCTAGTATCTCAAGAGACAAGACAAATAGTAGGGGGGATAGGGGGCATCCCTGCCTGGTTCCATTTCTAATTTCGAACTGTTCTGATAAGGTGCCATTGATGCGGATTCGCGCCGAGGGGAAGGTATATAAAGCCATGACCTGTTTTATAAATAGTGGTGGGAAATTAAATTTTTTTAAAACTGATTCCAAAAAGGTCCAATCTAGCCTGTCAAAAGCTTTTTCTGCGTCCGTGGACAACAGAATTGTTGGGATATTATTTTTATTTATGTGTTCTAATAAGTCCAATATTTTAACAGTGTTATCTTTTGCTTCCCTTCTCGGCACGAATCCCACTTGGTCCGGGGATATAAGTGTGGGTAGAAATTTGTTCAACCTGGTGGCTAGTATTTTAGCATATATTTTTAGATCTAAGTTGAGGAGGGATATGGGTCTAAAATTTGCAGGTTGGTCATTTTTCTTTCCTGGTTTAGGTAATACAGTGATAAATGCTTGTAACATATCATCTGGGAACACTCCAATTTCCTCAATTCTGTGGAACATATTTAACATGTGTGGTACTAGTATATTTTGGTGGAGTTTATAATATAGCCCAGAAAACCCATCTGGGCCCAGGGCTTTATCTATTTTAATTGTCTTGATTGCTTCTATTATTTCCTGTGCTGTAATAGGAGATTCTAACAATTCTCCTTCCTCCACTGACAGTGTCTTTACCTGGATTTTGTCCAAATAGTCAAGACATTGTGAAGAATGAAGTTCTTTTGCCCTGTTTGGAAATAGGTTATAGAGAGAATGGAAATAATTTTTAAAAGTATTGGCTATCTGTTTGGTATCTTCCACTATTCTACCATTTGGTTGTTTTATTGAATGTATATAGGTTTTGGTTTGTTTAGTTTTCAGAGATCTTGCTAAAAGTCGTCCTGGTTTATTTGCCTCAGCGTAGAATCTTTGCTTTAGTTTGAATGCAATAGTTTGTGCTTTTATATGTAAATGTGTTGTCATTTTATCCCTGTAAAATTTAAGTTGTTCCTGTATTTTATTATTGTGGGGGTGAGTCTTGTGTAAATAATCTAAGTGTGAGAGTTCCTTGGATATATGTGTGTATTCTTCCCTTAAAGATTTATTTTTATGTGCATTAGCTTTAATTAAGACCCCCCTAATGTAACTTTTATGGGTTTCCCAAACAGTAGTGGGGGTTATCCCTTCTTGTGCATTAAATTGAAAATAGTCAGACAGTTCCTCTGATACCAATCTATTAATTTCAGGGATCAGTAGGAGTGAAGGTTCTAGTCTCCAGCTAAACTCTCTAATTGGTGCTGACGGCCATTTGATAGTGCATTTCATCATAGAGTGATCCGACCATGCAGTGTGTGTGATGGCTATTTCATCCACTTGGGCTAGTGTGATATGATCAACCATAACATAGTCTATTCTTGAGTAAGATTTATTTGGGGCTGAAAAGAAGGTATAGTCTCTTTTATCTGGGTTTTGTACTCTCCACGGGTCATGGAGACAAAAGGTCTTGACAAATTTCCAAACCGTCTTAAGGTTTTTTTTAGAGATACATATATTATTGTTTGAACTGTCTAATTTGGGGAATATGGGAATATTAAAATCCCCAACTAGTAAAAGTTGTCCTATTTGAATATCCTGAATTAGGGGTATGATGGATTTGAAGAAACTGGCTTGGCCTTGGTTTGGTGCATATGCATTGTAGGTTTATTAAACAATAGCCCGCTAATAGCTAAGAACCTTCCCTCCTTATCTCTTGATTGGTTTATTAATGTAAAAGGAACTGACTTATGTATTAAGATGCTCACCCCATTTATTTTTTTCTTCGGATGCGCACTGTGGAAATGTTGGGTGTAGTTTTTGTGAAAGTACCTGGGTATATTCCCCCTCTTAAAGTGTGTTTCCTGCAAACCTAGAATATCTCCATGTTTTTTCACAAGGTCTTGAATTGCTAGTGATCTTTTTTGAGGACTATTAAACCCTTTTACATTTTGCGATAATAAACATAGCATAAATTCATCCATCATAACTTATAATATGCCTGTACTTGTTCCTGTATGATTATATTCACTGCCATTACAAAATACCTACAAAACTTAATAAGAACAAATATAACAGTAAAATAAACTAAATCTAACCTATAATTGGTTATTATGGGGAGCATAACCAATACGAATTCCATGTGGAACTCTATCTGCCCAATAATAGCTGTTAAATAAAACTATTAGTATATTATACTTATAATATTACATTTACAATATGATCACAGTACAATTACCATGGAGAGACCATAAAGCATGAGCTCTTTTTTGCATAAAAGGATACATCTTTGGGCCTTTGCAGGCCACCTGTGTAAGAAAAAGGAGATTAAGACAAAAGGGAAAACAACAACTTTTTATCTCAAATTGTCACTTTTGAGGTACAACTTTATCTCTTCCGTTGGACTCTTTGCCAGCCTGAACTTTTGAGTTGAGGGTATGATTCTGTGCTTGTAGACATATCTTGGTCTTTGGTTTGTCCTGTGTCTGACTTGATAGGAGGGATCTCCAACCTGTGGCAACAGTCTAACATTTCTGATGGGGCTGAACATGTTGCTCTTCTGTTATTCCAAGTTACCATTAGCTAAAATGGGTGATTCCATCTATATTTTATGTTCATAGACCTCAAATGGGATGTGAGTGGGGATAGATCTTTCCGCCTCTGAAGAGTTCTGGTAGATAGATCAGCATATATCTGCAGATTGGCATCCTCAAAGCGAATTGGTTGTTTTTCTCTGGCACCCTTCATTATCTGTTCCTTTACAGAATATTTGGTGATTCTGACAATGGTGTCTCGTGGTGGGGCCCCCTCCTGCGGGGTAGGTCTAAGAGCTCTGTGCGCCCTGTCTATTTCCACTGGCGAGGAGTCCTCTTGGTTTCTTAACGATGAAAATAAGGTTTGTAGGTAGTTGGGTAGGTCTGATGTTTGAATTGTTTCTGGGATGCCTCTGATTCTTATGTTGTGTCTTCTTGACCTATTCTCTAGGTCTTCTAATTTATCTTCTAGTTGTTGAATAGCAGTATCTTGCTGTTCCATTTGTGTTTTTATTTTGGCTGTATCTGTGTTGTGAGCACTGCATTCCTCTTCTAATTTTTCCACTCTATTACCGATGTCTGAGATGTCTTTCTTTAAATCTGATATCTCATCTTTAATGCATTGTTTTACTTGCACCAATAGTGAGGCAAAGTCTTTTTTAGATGGTAGTGATGATAGCAATGATTGTGGGACACATACAGTGGCCTGGTCTGCGTCCGAGTCAGATTCGGAGTTGGATGTTATTTGTGGCTGTTTAGGTGATATAGGAGAACAGTCTGTCAGTTGTGAATTTACAGCCTTGAAAAAATGATCTACTGACGGTGTGGTCGAACCCTTAGGGAGGGCCTTCTTCTCTTTTTCTTTGTGTGGTGTTTTCCTAGGTGACATGATCCTTTTTTTTTTTTTTTTTTTATGCAGGAATCAGCTAATGAAAGAGGCAACTGATCCTAATTATTGATGATTTTGACCTACTCCTACCCCTCTTTTCCTTATTGTGATTTGTTTATATCAGTATAGTTATGTAAAAGATATTATCCTTGCAGTCTTCTTAACATAGGTAATGCCTAAGTGTTCAGCTCTTGTTGTGCTATGCAGCCTTTTTGAAGTATGCAGCAGTGTGTTATAGATTTGAGCCGTAAGCTGTAAAGAGCCGTTACACCATTGCCTATTGATAATAAACTTGCAGATGATATTATGATAGTGATCAGCTCATTTTTTCTTTTTTAGGACATATCATGAGATATTTATTGCAATAGACATGTGGGACACAGTTCAAAAGAAATTCTCCTCCACTCGCTATCTATATAGCTTTCTTTGCATTGCGACTGTTGTGTTTCCCTGGAGGTATAGTGTGAGTCAAAATGGCGACCGCCACGTGTGCTTTGTTAATATCGGGAGGATTCCCCAAGTTAATGCAACTTTTCGGATGACCAAGCGGTCGAGTCCCTGACTAAGCAAACTTCATCTAGCCAAGCGTAACTCCACAGGACTTATCACTGAATGTGCGCTGGGCTTCCAAAGCCACGCTAACAGCTATGGCAGTTTTCCTATTAGTGCGAGTAGCGCTTCTCTGATATGTGACAGCGTGAGCTGTGTTACCTTCCTCCTGTGTCGCCCAGTCTGACCTTTGTCACTTTATGAGTGGTGTGTCTTTGCCGGTCTGTTCAATCTTCCTCCTTATGGCATATTGAGCTATATATCGGGCCGATTCTCCGGAGCTCACTTAAAGTGCGGCCATCTCCTATGAGTGCCGGCTCCGCCCCGCAGAAGGGCTTTTTTAGGGCATTGCCTGAAAGTGATTTAGCTCTTTCTCAAAATAAATGCAACCCCATTCTACAATATAAGTAACCACCCCCCAAAAAAAGCCTATCTAAATTAACCTACTCTAAAGATTGCCCAGAAAATGGCATTTGGTAGGGCATTGCCCTAAAGTAATTTTAGATATTTTATCCATTTAAAAACCCTAGTCTTAAAAAATAATTATTCTAAAAAAAACCTGTTAAAAAAAAAATCCTATCCTAAAAAAATATTTCCTGGAAAAGGGTTTTGGTTGAGTATTGCCTTAATAAGGGCATTTGGTATAGCATTGCCCTAAAGTGAACATAGCTCTTATGCCCAATAAAAAAGCCCTATCCTAAAAAAAATATTGCCTGGAAAAAGTCTTTTGGTTGGGCATTGCCTTGATAAAGGCATTTGGTAGGGCCTTGCCCTAAAGTCTAACAGGTCTTTTGCCCAAGAAAAAAATTAAAAAATCCTATTCTAAAAAAAATACTAATCTACAAAAAAAAACTAACCTAAAAATAAAGATTGCCTAAGAAGTGATTTAGCTCTTTTACTTGGCAAAAAAAGCCCTATTCTAAAACCAAAGTAACCCCCTCCCCCCAAATAAAAAATTTTGACCTAAAAAAAAAAAACTATCCCAAAAAAGAAAGCTTTTTCTATTGGCTGATTGGTCAAAGAATTAAAAAATCAGCCAATAGAAATGCGATCGTATCTCGCATTCAAGCTTTAGTGTGCGGCAGTGACGCATGAAGAAGGATCAAATGAAAGAGAATCAGATGGAAAATGGATGTAGCTACAAGAGGCCCGCCACCATGGAGATGAAGAGGTATGCCGCCATGAAGATGAAGAGGACCGCCCCAGAGAACTGCCGCCATGAAGATGAAGAGAACCGCCCCAGAAGACTGCCGCCATGAAGATGAAGAGGACCGCCCCAGAGGACTGCCGCCATGAAGATGAAGAGAACCGCCCCAGAGGACTGCCGCCATGAAGATGAAGAGGACCGCCCCAGAGGACTGCCGCCATGAAGATGAAGAGGACCGCCCCAAAGGACTGCCGCCATGAAGTTGAAGAGGACCGCACCAGAGGATTGCCGCCAACTACTAGCTCCCAGTAGTGCGTTGCTGCCTGAGCCTACCTAGGTATGATTTTCAACAAAGGATATAACAGAACAAAACAAATTTGATAATTAAAGTAATTTGGCAAGTTTGAATTGTATGCTCTATCTAAACCAAAAAAAGTTTACTTGAGCTGACCATTTTTGGGGGGAAGTTAAGAAATGTATAAGAGGCTAAACTATGCTTTTTCCTGTCCCTTGTCCCAATGTGTAAATGACAAGAAGCAACTTCACTTTCCACAAAGTCAGCTGCAGTCACTTCTGCAATCCAGCAGGGGTCGGTGTTGCGTATCACAGTTTACATTCTCAGTGACAACTGGAAGTGGTAGTTCAGTTGCTCTGTGCCTTTTTGAGGATGGCTGGCGTGAAGCTGGTGGAGCAGGGTAGAATGAGTCTGGTCACTTCTTTACTGGGAGCCTCCTCTTGCTTTTATTGACTAGCAGGGTGAGATGGAGCTGCCCCTAGTGGCTGCTGAGTGAGACAGGATAGTTCTGGTGATCAATGCATTGTCTACTGCTGCTATACCGGGACTATCTGTGCTAGCTACAGTGTGAGCTGGGGTAGTTCCATACTTATAGGTTATAGTAAAGGAGGACTGGCATATACTGTGTAAATTAGAGGATGACTTGAGGTCACTTACAGGTCCTTAAACTCAGTTTTTATTAGTGTTCATATTAATATTCTGTATTCACATGAAGTTTTGGAGGAATCAGTAGCACCCGGGCATTTAACTACTGCTAGGAGTGAGTGTATGGCTATTGCATTATATACCTTAAAAAAGACAACTGCAACATTGTACACATTTCTTATCCCCACAATTAGTATATTTGAAAATTACAAACACTTTAATTCCCCCTAGTCCCAAGACATGCAGGGAATAGTGTGGGCCAGTTAGAGAGTGGTGGATGTGTGCATTGTTACCAAACCCTACTAAGAGATGGCCCTGAGTAAATGAGCGTATTGCTGCAATTCGGAACAGTAGTTTGCCAAGTGCTGCACTTTGTTTATCTGCGCCGGCCCTAATTTATATGGACATTAAACACTAAATAAATGCTAGATAGAATGATGCATTCAAAGAAAAGTCTAAGAATAACATGTAGATGTATTTTTTAAAGTTTCTTTAGCTGTTTACATATTGACAGAATAAGTGCAACATTTTAGTGTCTATAAAACAATGGGAGCTGCCATGTTGTAACCTAGGTTACCTTCTCTGCTGTGGTTAATTAGAGACAGTTATAAATAGGTAACTAGAGTGTGGAGCCAATGGCTGTGTGGAATCTAACAGTGTTCTGCACTTCCATTTCTAACAGGAACTGAAAAGCTCAGAATGGATTTACAGGAAAAGGGGACAAAATAAATAATGAAAGTATAATGCAGAGTTTTTTTTTTAAATATAAATACAGTTTATAATTTTATATGACAATCTCAAAGTGTTTAATGTCCCTTTAATCACCAAGAAGAAGCCTGAGGGGCAATTGCACACCTGCCTCCCCAGCCCAGTCTGCCCCCTATGTTATAGCAGGGCATAGTGGTGGTCAATGCCTGTCGTCTGCTGCTGCTATACAGGGACCTTCTGAGCTAGGAACAGGGTGTGCATAACTGAAGTAGTGCTTTATTAAATGTTATAGCAGGGTTTTACAAATTGCATAGCCCCAGTTAATCTTACATGTCATATGTCATTTATAATATAAGTCATGCAGAGCTGGAAATATTTAGCTATACTTATAGCATACGCTGGCATACAGAGGCAGGTGATATCTGTTTCGGACTGGAGAATATACAACTATTGTTTTATATACACACACACTGTATTTATATGTATATAATCTTCACACTCTGGTTAATGAAAGCAATTTAAAACCAATGAAGGGCTGAATGGTTGCCTTGGGGTCTGAGGATGGACACCCATGGTTACATATTTACATGGCAGGGGTGACATTTTTATTGTAATTTAGAATTTAACTGAATATTGAGAAGCCAGACACACACTTTTTTAGAACACATGAAGGGGCATTTGTATATAGATGTTGTTGACTACTGTGTGTATGTGAGTGTGTGTGTGTTCATTTGTGCATGTGAGTGTGTGTATTCATTTGTGTGTGGTGTGGTGTGTGTGTATTTGTGTGTGAATAAGTGTATGTGTGTATGTAATTGTGTGTGTTTGTGTATGTGAGTGTGTGTGTGTTCATTTGTGTGTGTGTATGGTGTGTGTGTATTTGTGTGTGAGTAAGTGTATGTGTGTATGTAATTGTGTGTGTTTGTGTATGTGGGTGTGGGTGTCATTTGTGTGTGTGTGTGGTGTGTGTATTTGTGTGTGATTACGTGTATGTGTGTATGTAATTGTGAGTGTGTTTGTGTATGTGAGTGTGTGTTCATTTCTGTTTGTGTGTGGTGTGTGTATTTGTGTGTGAGTAAGTGTATGTGTGTATGTAATTGTGTGTGTTTGTATATGTGAGTTTGTGTGTTCATTTGTGTGTGTGTGTGTGGTGTGTGTGTATTTGTGTGTGAGTAAGTGTATGTGTGTATGTGTGTATGTAATTGTGAGTGTGTTTGTGTATGTGAGTGTGTGTTCATTTGTGTTTGTGTGTGGTGTGTGTATTTCTGTGTGAGTAAGTGTATGTGTGTATGTAATTGTGTGTGTTTGTGTATGTGAGTGTGTGTTCATTTGTGTGTTTGTGTGTGGTGTGTGTGAGTAAGTGTATGTAATTGTGAGTGTGTTTGTGTATAAGAGAATGTGTGTGTGTTCATTTGTGTTTGTGTGTGTTTGTGTATGTGTATTTGTGTGTGAGTAAGTGTGTGTATGTAATTGTGTGTGTTTGTGTATGTGACTGTGTGTGTGGTGTGTGTGTGTATTTGTGTGTGAGTAAGTGTATGTGTGTATGTAATTGTGTGTGTGTATGTGGGAGTGTGTGTTCATGGTGTGTGTATTTGTGTGTAAGTGTATGTGTGTATGTAATTGTGAGAGTGTTTGTGTATGTGAGTGTGTGTTCATATGTGTTTGTGTGTGGTGTGTGTATTTGTGTGTGTGTAAGTGTATGTGTGTATGTAATTGTGTGTTCATTTGTGTGTGTGGTGTGTGTGTGTATTTTTTGTGTGAGTAAGTGTATGTGTGTATGTAATAATTGTGTGTGTGTGTTCATTTGTGTGTGTGTGTGTGTGTTTGTATTTGTGTGTGAGTAAGTGTATGTGTGTATGTAATTGTGTGTGTTTGTGTATGTGGATGTGTGTGTTCATTTGTGTGTGTGTGGTGTGTAAGTGTATATGTGTATGTAATTGTGAGTGTGTTTGTGTATGTGAGTGTGTTCATTTGTGTTTGTGTGTGGTGTGTGTATTTGTGTGTGAGTAAGTGTATGTGTGTATGTAATTGTGTGTCTTTGTGTATGTGAGTGTGTGTGTATTTGTGTTTGAGTAAGTGTATGTGTGTATGTAATTGTGAGTGTGTTTGTGTATAAGAGAGTGTGTGTTCATTTGTGTTTGTGTGTGTGTGTATTTGTGTGTGAGTAAGTGTATGTGTGTATGTAATTGTGAGTGTGTTTGTGTATGTGAGTGTGTGTTCATTTGTGTTTGTGTGTGATGTGTGTATTTGTGTGTAAGTGTATGTGTCTATGTAATTGTGTGTTGATTTGTGTGTGTGTGGTGTGTGTGTATTTTTTGTGTGAGTAAGTGTATGTGTGTATGTAATTGTGAGTGTGTTTGTGTATAAAAGTGTGTGTGTGTGTTCATTTGTGTTTGTGTGTGGTGTGTGTGTATTTGTGTGTGAGTAAGTGTATGTGTGTATGTATTTGTGTGTGTGGTGTGTGTGTGTGTAAGTGTATGTGTATATGTAATTGTAAGTGTCTTTGTGCATAATAAAGTGTGTGCTCATTTGTGTTTGTGTGTGGTGTGTGTGTATTTTTGTGTGAGTAAGTGTATGTGTGTATGTATTTGTGTGTGTGGTGTGTGTGTGTAAGTGTATGTGTATATGTAATTGTAAGTGTCTTTGTGCATAAGAAAGTGTGTGTTCATTTGTGTTTGTGTGTGGTGTGTGTATTTTTGTGTGAGTAAGTGTATGTGTGTATGTAATTGTGTGTGTGTATATGTGAGTGTGTGTGTTCATTTGTGTGTGGTGTGTGTGTATTTGTGTGTATGTAATTATGAGTGTGTATGTGTGTGTGTGTGTTCATTTGTGTTTTTGTGTGGTGTGTGTGTATTTGTGTGTGAGTAAGTGTATGTGTGTATGTAATTGTGAGTGTGTTTGTGTAGGTGAGTGTGTGTTCATTTGTGTTTGTGTGGTGTGTGTATGTGTGTGTGTGTGTTCATTTGTGTTTGTGTGTGGTGTGTGTGTATTTGTATGTAATTGTGAGTGTGTATGTGTGTGTGTGTGTTCATTTGTGTTTGTGTGGTGTGTGTATATTTTTGTGTGAGTAAGTGTATGTGTGTATGTAATTGTGAGTGTGTTTGTGTATAAGAGAGTGTGTGTGTGTTCATTTGAGTTTGCGTGTGGTGTGTGTGTATTTTTGTGTGAGTAAGTGTATGTGTGTATGTAATTGTGTGTGTTTGTGAGTGTGTGTGTTCATTTGTGTGTGTGTGTATATTTGTGTCTGAGTAAGTGTATGTGTGTATGTAATTGTGAGTGTGTTTGTGTATGTGTGTGTGTTCATTTGTGTTTGTGTGTGGTGTGTGTGTATTTGTGTGTGAGTATGTTTGTATGTAATTGTGAGTGTGTTTGTGTATGTGAGAGTGTTTGTTTGGGCGTGTGTGTCTATGATTTAGAGATATATAAATAGAGAGAAAGAGGGAATTTTATAAAAAAAATGTGGGCTTAAAGGGACACAACCCAATTTTCTTTCATAATTCAGCTAGAGCATGACATTTTAAGCAACTTTCTAATTTACTCCTATTATCAAATTTTCTTCATACTCTTGGTATCTTTATTTGATATGCAAGAATGTAAGTTTAGATGACGACCCATTTTTGGTGAACAACCTGGGTTGTTCTTGCTGATTGGTGGATAAATTCATTCACCAATAAAAAAAAATGCTGTCCAGAGTTCTGATAATAGGAGTAAATTAGAAGGCTGCTTAAAATAACATGCTCTAGCTGAATCACAAAAGAAAACATTTGGGTTCAGTGTCCCTTTAATTAGGTAAAACTGCTGCACTTCTAGGGATTGAAATGTCATAGAAAGGGAGGCAAAACAAAAAAACACCTAAATTGAGTTAGGAACATTTCATGTCAAATTCTAATGGATTAGATTGTGCAGTGCTATTGCCTAAAAAATAAACAAAAAAGAGAAAGTAAATAAATGTTAATTAAAAGTAAACAAACATTTCTGTGTTGTGACATTTGGGACCAGATGTCACTGAGTATATATTTATAGGTCACTAAACTAGGTGGCAGAGAAAAAAATAGAAAAAATAGAGGATAGTTTCCAGTATCAAGAGACTTTAGGGATATCTGTAATATCAGAATACCTTTTCATGCTCTTTGATATACATCAGGGACAACTGACTGGCTGCCCTCTGCCATAGCTTTTGTGACTCCTCGAAAAAGAGAACCAAAAATGTGGGCATTGTTAGGAAATATATAATTATTTGTGTTTTTCATAGCCATAAATTCATATGCAGCCCTTAAAGTGCCATAAAACAGGTTGAAATCTGTGCATATCCTAAAAGGGCTAATTAATTTAAAATAGTTTGCATAAAAAATGTTTTAAAATTGCTGGCAAGTATTTTAAAATATTTTTCAAAAATAAGCTAAATGAATTACATAGCTAAGCTGCCTGGAGCAGCTAACTCCACCCCTCTTATCAGTGTTTAGACACAGGCATTGTATTTCAACTGAGTTCCCAGCTTCTAGGCAGCTCCAGCAGATAATCCCTATTCATGTTTGCATTTTACCAAAAGAACAATAACATAGATACAGCTATAAAAGGAATTGTGTGGGGGGAGTTAGAGCTTTACAACTCAGAAACTAAAAAGAAAGAGTCAATGGCGAGGCACTGCAGTATAAATTTGCTGGTAAAGTAATTAAAGTACATATAATACTATTTTGTCTCTATCCCAACTTGTTTTATGTCCCTTTAAGGCTTCTAACATATTGTTCTGTGGCCTCTTATGTGAAGATGGTCATCAATGAATTATACATGATAGAATATTTTGAGTTTAACGGGACATGAAACCCAAATTGTTTCTTTCATGATTCAGATAGAGCTTGTGATTTGAAACAACATTCCCTTTTGCTTCTATTATCTAATTTGTTTTGTTCTCTTGATATCCTTTGTTGAAAAAGATACATAGATAGACCCAGGAGCTGCTGATTGCTGGTTGCATATATATGCTTCATCTTATTAGCTCACCCATTACATTCAACTAGTTCTTAGTAGTGCATTGGTGCTTCTTCAACAAAGGATAATAAGAGAATGAAGCAAACTGGAAAGTTGTTTCAAATTTAATGTTGGGTTTTATGTCCTTTTAATGTCTCTTGAGAAACAGGTGGTTGTCTGGGGCAAAAAAGGCTTATTCCAAACAAGTGTGGAACTTAAGAGAGGGGACAGTAGCTGTCTCATATGGATCCTCTCTGGGCAGGGACCCTGATATTCAAGACCTCTCCACTCAAGTGAGATATTCTAAAATGATCCTCCAGCACTGTGAGATCCCTAGTGGCATTTTCAAAAGGTAGATGTTGCATTACTTCTCCAAGTGGTGTTCCCTGCATTTCTGTAAATGAAGGAGAGACACGCCCAGAGCAATATAGCATTACATGACATGACAGTTCTGCTGCATTTACACTTTGTGCTTTGTATTTTGTATCACTTTACACTTCAGATTAAATGTTATTACATTTTATTTTTGCACTTTCTATTTTGTATTTCATTTTGTATACAGTAGTATATTTAGGATTGTGATTTTACAAATTCTGATTGTGCCTTCACAGTTTCTTTGTAACTTTAACAAATTCGCCTCATACTTTTTATATTTATGTGTATCTTTTACAAATTAGATTGCACTTTGCATGTCTTTTATTTAAATTAAAACTGAAAAACTGTCAGCTTCAGTTTCTCAAAGAGCATCATTAGTTTCTATGGGCCAGATAATCAAACATTCTCTAGTTTGAAGAGAGCTCATAGTGCTGAGTTCACAGGGGCAGAGCTCAAAGTATTTTCTAAGAAAAAGTGAGGAACCTGGAAATCCCAGAATGATGAGAGATGCCTTGTATAGAAAGTAATGAAGCTCTCTGGGATACAAAATTTCATATGGGAGAGAGGAGGTAACCGAAGAACCCCTGGGGCTGATATACTGTATATGCTCTGTTTGCATCAATTGCAAATTAAACTGAAATGTTTTCACTACAATTTTACTCGTTTTTGTCTATATTTTTTATGTTTTTCAAGTATGTTTTTATTCAAGTTTCTCACATAGATACAAAAAGAAGAAAACAAAACTGAATGGCTTAAGTACATAGTAGATGTCATCATACAAAACAACATGACATTTCTCAGAGTAAGAAGAGACAACATAATCCATGGTAATTATATAAAAATAATAATAATAATAATAATAATAATAATAATAATATCTAGTAGTCTCCTTTTCCAAAAAAAAAGAAAAAAGAAAAAAATTCTATACCATTCAGATAGTTACGAGATGCATGTATAATACTGCTCATATAGATTAGTGAAGATTGGAAAATTATAAGTAAATCCTCTCCTAACACATCAGAGACTAGAAAAAAAAACTGTCTCTCCATCCTCCTCTATCTGCCCAATATAGATTTGAGTCCATATTGCATACATTTATCAAGTCCACTACCCTACCCAGAATTCTGAAAAATGGCCAGCATGAATACCTTGTTGGATATAATCTGATTGGATGAATAATCTTAGTAATTGAATTTGATTGTTATCTGGGAAAGTTTTAATTACCACTATCCATTTAGTAAAGAAATTCTTTAAACAAATGTCATAAGGGTTCTGTAAAGCATATTGTACCAAAGTAATTTGCGTGATCCATACTTTTTGAATTCTAAAAATGTGGTGCCCGAGAGGCTTTCCGAATCCTTAATATAAGATTCCGTGTTAATAACAAGATTGTGCCAGTCTACTAGTCTATAGTTCTTAAAGTCCTCTGAATATTTAACTAAAAAAAAATATGTTGTGGCATAAGAGCAAAATCCAATGCCAAAACTTTATTCAACCAATAATTAATTTTAATCCAAAATTGGGAGATTTTTGGACAGGACCAAAAACAGTGAAAGAATGTTCTACACTACATCTCGTACATAAGCAGCTCTTTTTATACCATTTAGTAAATTTCTCTGGAGTGATATAAACACAATTAAACATCTTCATATGGGATTATAGCCAATATGTCAAGACCCAGGATTTATTGATAAATTTTAGACTTTCTTGAATAGTCAAAATTCCAATATCCGGATAATAATTTTGCCATTTAGGTTGTAACCATTCCCACTGTGTCAGATTAAAATAAGAAATCAAAATGTTATAGAAGAAGGAGATGGAGTATGCACCATCCTGATATAGCTTAATTCTGCTATGAAGCAATCCAAGTGACCAATCCATTTCATATTTATTATAATAAAGTGCTTAATCTGAATATATGCAAAAAAAAATCTTTGGGTAACCAAAATTGTATCGAAATATTATAGAAAGAATTCACTCATAGATCAGGCATTACAAATTATTTAACCCAAATTAGGCCTTTGCTCTTCCATTGTTCAAAGACCTTATAAGTGAAACCCAGACTAAATTGGTAGGCATTCAATGATAAAAGGAACTATATTAATCTCAGAACAATATTTTTGCCAGGCTAATAATATATTTTTTAAGGTTAATAAATTAGAAACATTGAAAGGCAGCTTTCGGGAATGCTAACCCTGAAGCTAATCTAGAATTCATCAGTCTAGTTAATAAAATCTGTGGCCTCTTTTCTTTCCAGATGAATCTAGTACATAGTTGGTTAAATGCATTAATATCATATTTAAATTAAAATAGTGGAATATTCTGTAGTAAATGTAGCAGTTTAGGAAATAAAATAATTGTAATCAACATAATACGTGCCAATCACCTATCTTCCTCTTACACTCACACAATTTAGAAAAATGTAAATCGTACCATTCTTGGGGATTTCTACTTAGCATTATTCCTAGATATTTCATTTGAGAAACTTCTGTAAATGGGTGTTTAATAGAGAATTGTACCGGTTTAACTATCCATAATAACTCAGATTTCGCCAATTTAATTTTATACCCAGAAAATGAACCAACTAGCTTAATATCAATTATAACTTCAGTAAACTAGTCTCCAAGTTTCTTAAAAATAGAAGTAAGCGATGACATGCACTGGAGCTTCCGGGGGAGGAGCACAGGTGTGTGTCTAGGTGCTGCACCTGTTTCGATCTCTCCTGCCTACAAGCTATTGGCGAGGACCACGCCTAAACCCTCCACCTGAGGGCGGCTTGTACTGCTGATTTTTATCGCTGTCGGATGCTCGGTAGTGCCATAACACTGCACTATAGCTGCGTGAAGCAGCTCTGCAAGGGACCCAAATCTGGGGTTAAAGTCAACCACCTGCATTAATGACTTTGTTGCTACTATTCATTGCCTATATCAAAAGAAGGTCTGTGGCTGGGATAAATATCTCCTAAACTAAAGTAGTTTATATCCCTAGTGCCGGGGAACTTCCCTTTTTGGTCATACAGAGCCGGACGGTGGACGCTACTGATATCGCACTGTGGTGTATTATCTGGAACATTGAACTGCTACCTGTTCCTCCTGTGTTGCCCGATACTGTAACAGGGAGCCGGATCTTTTTCGTCCCCCTGTAAGCCGCGGAAGGAGAACGGCGTCTGAGCTGCTGGAGTCCTTGGAAAAAGGCTGTGCCCATTGGATTACTCTGCTTCCTTTATGTTGTGGTGAGAGGGGTTAGGGCCTCGTATCGTACGAGGTGCCTGTGTCGGAGCCCCTGTTGCACAGAGTGCCACTCTCTATCCTGGCTGGGCTGCTGCTCTTGATCCGGAAAAGCGCTCCCCCTCCCACCGGTGCTGCGCGAGGGGGGGCTGCTGGTACCAGAGGCTCTCTAACTGGTGGCTGAATTCCGGACATACAGGACGGGTAATGTAGATAATCTGCAATGTCCACAGATGCTTAATTCTACCCGGAATGACCAGGCTTACTTTGGGATAGTTTTCGTCTGATCTTTGTTATCTATCCCCGAAATCTACAGAGACTTTTGGGTTCTTTTTGCTCCTATGTTTATTCCTACAGGACTGGTTCCAAATAAGCTGGACTAATTGGGCCATTAAAACTGGTTGACAGGGGTAAAAGTGTTTAAATTTAAAAGACATGAAAAGCTATTTCTACTATAGTTAACTCTTTATAAAGGGAAGAAAGATATTACACCTATTGTATATATAGTAGCTAAATTTTTCTGGTTGCATACAGGTGTTATACTCTTTACAAGATTTGGCTTATAATACATCTCTTCTTTCTCTTTTTTCCTTTTTTGTACGGAATGATGATACCCTGTCATACTGCTTCTGGTTAAAACAATGCCTGTCTGCGTTAGTCCAGAAGCCGTTAGTTAGTGGTGCTAGAACTAAAATCCATATTCCTGTTTTTTGTAAAGTGCCTAAGTCTGTACCTCAATACTCTAGGAATTGAGTGTATTGCTTCTACCACGGGGCTTATTGTTGTTATACAGGGTCACTTAAAAGTGCTTGAAAATGTGTGCAGGATGTTGATGGTAAAACCCAGTTGTATACATAAAAATAGAATTGACCTAGCAGGTTACAAAGGTTGATCACTGTATAGAACTAATGCAATTGTGGAAAACTGTAAGTGTGCTAGGAGTTCATATAAATCCTAGGCTGTGAGTATATGCAGCTACAGCACGGTTAACAGGAGTAAAAGTGTTTAAAGTTGAAAGCTATGAAAAGCTATTTCCACCATAGTTAACTTTTCATAAAGGGAAGAAAGATATTACACCTATTGTATATATATTAGTTAAACTTGTCTGGTTGCATACAGGTGTTATACTCTCCACAAGATATTGAAGGCTAAAATTTCGGTTTATAATACATCTCTTGTTTCTTGTATAGGGTGTAAGACTTTATTGTAATACTTTAGGAACTGAATGTATTGCTTCTACATGAGATCTATTGTTGTTATATAGGGTTATTTAAAGGTGCTGGAAAATGTGTGCAGGATATAGATGGTAAAAACTGGTTGTAGACATATAAATAGAACTGACCTAGTAGGTTACAAAGGTGGATTATTGTATAGAACTAATGCAATTGTGGAAAACTGTAATTGCGCTAGGAGTTCACATAAATCTTAGGCTGTGAGTATATACAGCTATACTACAGGGATGTCTACTGATCATTCCCTTTAGTCACAGACAGGACTGATCTTATTTCACGGTTAATTTACGCACAAAAGAAGGTAGAAAATAAAAGGAGAAAAAGTAAAATAAACTCAGATAAGACATCACTCTTTCCTCACCCCCTTTCCTTCCTATTTTTTGTTCTGTGGGGTCTTTTTCCCCCCTCCATCACTTTAGATTATTTTTGTGTTGTTTGTCTCCCTCCACTTCCCCTCCTTCACAAATTAATGGACAAGTTCCTACACTCCCAATCCAAAACCTCACCTTTAGTCATGTCTGCTAGACAAAGGGACAAAAGAACTAAGCCTAGCATTGAGACGGCTGGCGATATACAGCTGGCCTCACGTGACTCCCTTAGTGCTCATGAGTCCATTGACCTACAGACCCTAGTTTCAGATATATCTATGGCCCTTGCACCTAAGTTTGAGTCACTTAAAACTGAGATAAAGTACGAAATTGCCCAGCTAAGCTCAGAGATTAAACAATTCTCAGAGAGATTCTCTGAGGTAGAACAAAGAGTATCGGATCTTGAAGATCTTACCATAGCCCAAAACACTAAATTAGAAGCTACTTCCTCAGCCCTGGTTAAATTACAAAACAAAGTAGAAGACCTGGAAAACCGGGCTAGACGAAATAACTTAAGAATTATAGGGGTTCCTGAGGGGAAGCAATTTGAAGATTTAACTAAACTGATCACTAAAACACTTCCAACACTGCTGAATATCCCTGAGACATATCAGGATATTGTCATAGAACGAGTACATAGGTTAGGACCAGTATCCTCTTCAAGAAATAATGTGAGGCCAAGACCAATTCTAGCCAAATTTTTGAATTATCAAGACAAATTGATGTTTTTGCAAGCTTTTCGAAAGAGTCAGCCCATACTCCTGGAAGGGACAAAAATATTGTTGTTCCAGGATTATGCCGCAGATACTGCTTTTAAAAGAAAAGAGCTGGCACCGGTTTGCACCAAACTGATACAGCAGGGATTGCGTGCAACAATTGTTCATCCTGCTAAGCTTCGATTGGCCTATGACAACACCTCATATTTTTTCGAGTCTGCCAAAGCTGCAGAGGCCTTTTTGTCTAAAAATAACATAGCTCAATAGATTGTTTTTTTGAGCATGAATGGATCCATTGGGGTATTACCAGGTTGGGTTCCTTTCAGATTAGGGTACCAGACGGTCCAAACGTCTGGGTTTTGTTTTGTTTTTTTCTTTGTTGTTCGTGTCTTCGTGTTGTTGTTATGGTTCTTGTCTTGGGGGCGGGGGGGTGTGTTTGGTTTTTTTTTTTTTTTTTTTTTTTCTCTTCCTCCTCCGCTACCGCCTCCCGTCTCGGGTTGTAGAGATTATATAAAATGAATGGGATTAAATTTGTTTCCTGGAATATAGGAGGCCTTACTTCCCCTATTAAGAGAAAAACGATTATTTCTTACCTTAAGAAAATAGGCGCTTCTATTGCTTTCTTACAAGAAACACACTTGAAAACACAAGAAATCCTCAAACTCAAATCTGCATGGGTAAAAGAGGTCTTTTTTTCACCTAGTTGTAGTCGCAAAGGTGGAGTTGCTATTCTTTTGGGGAAAAAATTCAACTACGAGATAATTCAGAGTCAGTCAGATAAAGAGGGGAGATATATTATTTTGAAAATTAAGATTGCTGTTTTTTTGTATACGTTATGTAATGTATATGCCCCAAACGTTTTTGATTTGTCTTTTTGGGATGCGTTGCAGGCCAAGCTTATGACATCTGCAGAAGGCTTCCTCATTTTAGCTGGCGATTTTAACATGGTTCCGCAGTATCCATTGGATAGAATGAGGCAGCAGGAGTTTTCTAAAAAAACCAAAAGGGATAATCTTGAGACAAAGTTGTTTTCTAGGATCTTTTCTAACTTGAGAGTAAGGGACATCTGGAGACTCCAAAATCCAGATACGCGGGACTTTACGTGTCTGTCAAAGGCACATAAGTCATTGTCCCGGATTGACTTATTTTTGATTGATGAAAGACTATGTAAATCTAAAGTATCAGCTCAAATATTGCCTATTACGGTATCTGATCATGCCCCAATCTGCTTCGAATCTCAAATGGGTACATTTTTGCAGGCCAATAATCGCTTCTTCTATCCTAAGTTTTTGTCTTCTGATGTTAAGTTTAGAAATTTTCTGGAAACCAAATTTGCGGATTTCGCTATGTTTAATGTAGAGGCCATGAGTCGGCCGTCTTTGTTTTGGGAAACGGCCAAAGCAGTGATGAGAGGGGAGATTCTTGCTTATACTATTAGGCGTACAAAGAGTCTTAAAAAGCGTGAGAATGAACTGCTTCAGGCAGTCACAAATTCTTATAATCTATACTTACTGGAAAAGACACCCCAGAAGTGGGCCAAATATACTAATGCATTAGAGGCGAGAGACTCATTGCTGATATATAAAGCCACCCAAAAGGATATACGCTTTTCCGCAAAATTCTATAAGTACGGGAATAAGACGGGCAAACTTCTAGCTAGATTAGTTAAGCAAGATTTAGGATCCCAGTTAATTGACGGTCTCCATAGAAAGGGGCAAATAGCTAGCTCTCCACAGGATCTTATGCAAATTGTTTTTGATTATTATCAATCTATTTATTCGGCTAAACCAACTGATACCTTGGAACGTCAGAGGTTTTGGTCAGGCATTACATTTCCATCATTAATAGCATCGTTAACGGAAGATCTTGAATCTCCTATTACTGAAGTAGAAGTGGCTAAAGCGATTAGTAAGTTGGGATATAATAAAGCATCGGGACCGGATGCAATACCTAATGAATTCTATAGATCGATACCAGATATTATAACACCGTATTTAACTACATTATTTAATCATATATATATAGAGGGCAATGCTCCTACATCTAGCTTTACCGCATCATTTACGTCCCTGATTTTAAAGAAGGGAAAAGATCCAAAAGCAATAGAATCTTATAGGCCAATTGCCCTCATGAATACGGATTATAAATTGTTAACGACAATCCTTGCACAGCGGCTGCAGTCCCTTCTCCCTTCTATTATTAATTCAGACCAGGCCGGGTTCATGAAGAATAGGAATTCTGCCGCCAAGATAAGAGAACTTTTGTTAACCTTAGATTTTTTTTTCAATACTACGATCTTCGACCAAAGGGGAGGAGTAAATGAAGCGGATTTGGCAATATTAGCCATAGACGCCGAAAAGGCCTTTGATTCAATCCATCACGATCATCTTTTATTATCTTTAGAGAAGTTTGGGTTTAAAGGCAATTTCACGAATTTTATAGATAAATTATATCATACGGCTTCTACCAGACTAATAGTTAATGGCCAGCTGTCCCCAGAGATAACTCTTCAGAGGGGAACGAGGCAGGGGTGTCCCCTGTCCCCGCTCCTTTTCAACATCGCTATTGAACCTCTTGCACTAATGATAAGACAGAGGCTTGAGGGGATTGTAGTCGCTGGACGTGAATTAAGAATAGCATTATATGCGGATGATATTCTTCTGTATTTAGCTAATATCCGTAGGAATTTACCAACTTTGATGGCCATTATACAACAGTTTGGATCCTTCTCAGGGTATAGGGTAAATATAAGTAAATCCGAATTTCTCTGGGTTAGGCAGACAAGTGACTCTCCTATAAACATACCTTTTTCCATAGTGAAGGACTCGTTTAAATACCTGGGTATAAATATATCTAGTAACCCCGATACCTGGTATGCGCTGAATATCCCTCCTGTTTTAAACAAGGTTAGAGCAGCTCTCAAGAACTGGCAGAACTTGCCTCTGTCACTATCTGGGCGCATAGCAGTATATAAAATGATCCTACTACCTAAAATATTGTATGTTCTACAGAACATTCCTGTATTATTGAAGAAAAAGGATATTACCTTATTTAATTCATCTCTTCGAGCCTTCTTATGGCAGGACAGGAAGCCCAGAATGTCACTGGCAAAACTTTCTCTCCCAGTTGGAGTTGGGGGTCTGGCTCTACCTGATTTAAGGGCATATAATTATGCTTTTCTAATTCGCATTGTAGCGGACTGGTTATTTCAGCGCAACTATGTTACAAATATTGATCTCGAGACCAGCATCATGTATCCTTTTGTACCGGCGGCACTTATACATATGGACACGCCCAATATTCCGTTCCATATTAGAAGATATAAAACAATACATAACATAATCCTTGCCTGGAAAAAGGTATGTAACCTGCTTGGAATAGAATATCATGTATCCCGATACTTGCCATTGGTAGGGAATCCACAATTTCAGGACGGTTCACCCTCTTTAATTTTTTCAAAATGGAATACTCGAGGGCTTAATAACGTTTCCCAGCTGCTTGATATAGAAGAAGGATGCATACAATCATATGATGCATTAAGATTGAAATTCAATCTTCCACATAGTAATTTTTATGCTTACCTTCAAGCTAGACACTATGCCATGAAGTTAGTAAATGAATTCGGCTGGAACTGGTCTCTACTGCAGCTGGACAAGTGGCTTATTTTGGCAAAGAATGGAATTACGTCAATCTCCCCATGCTATAGGTTACTGGTATCGGACAGAGGTACAATCAATCTCGATAAGATTGCGGGTAACTGGGCTAAACTCCTGGATAGAGAAGTTGATTCTAAAATACCTTCTATCTCAATTCAAGAGGTTGCTCGGACAACTCTCTCGTCTACATGGAGAGAATCACATGTTAAGTTGCTACATAGGACATATTTTACACCAGAAAAGGGAACAAGATGTGGGAAATCTAATTTCACTATCTGTCCTAAATGCTCATTTCCTTCTGCAGATCTCTTGCATATGCTATGGACGTGTCCAAAAATTAGGAATATCTGGTCTAAAGTTCAATTTTGGCTCTGTAGAATACTGGGTCTCCCCTCGATAAGTCTGACAGATCTGAATGTAGTTTTTCTTTTTTCTAATCCAGAAGATAAGCAGCTTAATACTAAACTGATTAATATAACTATACTGGCTGTCAGATATTTGATTTTTAAAAAATGGAAAATGAACTCTGGTCCCAGTATACCTGAAATTAAAAATTGCTTAAAAAAGCAATGTGTTCTCGAACAACATAATGTTAATATTGATAATGACAATGATATCTCCAGGTTTTTTTTAAAATGGTCAGCATTTATTAAAACATTTCCCCTCGCGGAAAGGGAATGTTTGATTTACCTTTTACGTAATACTGAACTAGTCCTCTTAGGGAGGTGGTGACGGGGGTTTGAAGAGTTGCGGGTAGGGTCTTTTTTTTTTTTTTTTTTTTTTTTTTTTTTTCCCTTTTCTTTTGTTTGTTTTGTGCTGTTTTTTTTTTCCTTGTTTGTTGTATAATGTGTTGTTAGTTATGTCTGGGTAAAATTAATATAAAATCATCCAACAAAGAACTAAGTATTATTGTAATGAAGGAAAACTATTATATCCTGGGGCAAGCCTTAGTTAATCAATGTTATACAGTCATTTTTCCTTTTTTCTTTTTCTTTTTAATGATCATGTCTATTTTATGCCTGTTACTATGACGTCTAATTACTGCTCCATTATCTAAAATGTATTTACTTGAAAACCAGAGTGGATTGCTCTTGTTTGATTTTTGTTTTTCTCTCTCTTTTCCTTGCCATTGACTGTCAGTGTATTTTGTTGGACATAAATAAAGACTTTAAAAAAAAAAAAAAAATAGAAGTAAGCTGTTTGCATATAGGGTAATACAAAGTTCTGACTACCTAATTGACAAAGATACAAAAAGAAGAAAACAAAACTGAATGGCTTAAGTACATAGTAGATGTCATCACATAAAACAACATGACATTTCTCCAGAGTAACAAGAGGCAGCATAATCCATGGTAACGCTTGTTAAATGAACCATTAATACAAATGGAACAAATTGGATTATTGTAGATTAAATTAACTAAATCATTCAAATGACTTGTAAACCCGAATTTATGTAGTCAAAGGCTTTCTCGGCATCTACTGTGAGTATAGCCAAATCTAAGACTAACATAACCTTGCGCATATTTTTAACAGGATTCCTGCCGAACATAAACCCTACTTGATTTTCATGAATTATTTTAGCAAGATGTACCTTCAATCGCTTTGCTATAATTGAAGTTAAAAACTTATAGTCAACATTTAAAAGGGATATGGGCCTATATGATGACGGGCTTTCAGGGTCCTTATCTTTCTTAAGGATTAGGGAAATATTTGAAGCCGCAAAATACGCAGAGCATGTTGAATTATTGGAGTAATTTGTATTAAACCATTTATAAAGGATAGGAGTAGTTTGATATTGTAATATTCTATAAAATTCAACCAGTTAAAAATCAGCACCCCACCAGGTGCTTTATTTAGCTTAGAAAATTTAATTCCATCAAGTATTTCCTGCATAGAAACTGGAAGATTTAATTTATGTACTATTTCCTGAGGGAGTCTAGGTAGGTCTATACTGTCCCAGAATGTAGCTTTCTGCTTTATACAGATTCTGAAAAAGTTTAAAAAGGTCTTTTTAATATCCAACGGCTAGATTACGAGTTTTGTGGTAAGAGCGGCTCGGTGCTAACTTGCAAGTTATTGTCACCGCTCACCTCCCTATAGCGCTGCTATTACAGGTTTTCATAAACCCGGCGTTAGCAGGCAATAAGTGAGCATTGAGCAAAATTGAGCTCCATACCGCTCTCCAATACCAGCACTGCTGTGAACTGGTTTTACGTGCTCGTGCATGATTTCCCCATAGACATCAATGGGGAGAGCCGGCTAAAAAAAAGCCTAACACCTGCAATAAAGGAGCATAAAGCTCCGTAACGCAGCCCCATTGATTCCTATGGGGAAAGAAAAGTTATGTTTACACCTAACACCCTAACATAAACCCTGAGTCTAAACACCCCTAATCTGCCACCCCCGACATCGCCGACACCTACATTACACTTATTAACCCCTAATCTGCCGCACCTACATTGCCGTCACCTACATTACACTTATTAACCCCCTAATCTGCTGCCCCCGACATCACCGACACCTACATTAGTTATTAACCCCTAATCTGCCTCCCCTAACATTATTATTATTAACCCCTAATCTGCCACCCCCAGTGTCGTCGCTACCTACCTACACTTATTAACCCCTAATCTGCCTCCTCTAACATCGCCGCCACCTACCTACACTTATTAACCCCTAATCTGCCGCCCCAAATGTCGCCGCCACCTACATTACACTTATTAAACCGTAATCTGCAGCCCCTAACATCGCCGCCACCTACCTACATTTATTAACCCCTAATCTTCTGCTCCCAACGTCGCCGCCACTATACTAAAGTTATTAACCCCTAAGTCTAACCCTAACCCTAACACCCACTAACTTTAATGTAATTAAAATAAATCTAAATAAAACCCACTATTAATAACTAAATAATTCCTATTTAAAACTAAATACTTACTTACCTGTAAAATAAACCCTAAGCTAGCTACAATATAACTAATAGTTATATTGTATCTAGCTTAGGTTTTATTTTTATTTCACAGCTAAGTTTGTATTTATTTTAACTATGTAGAATAGTTAGTAAATAGTTATTAACTATTTAATAACTACCTAGCTAAAATAAATACAAATTTACCTGTAAATAAAACCTAACCAGAGTTACACTAACCTAACATTACACTACAATTAAATCAATTACATTTATTAAATACAATTAACTAAATTACAAAAAAAACAAACACTAAATTACACAAAATAATTACATTACACCTAATCTAATAGCCCTATCAAAATAAAAAAGCCCCCCAAAATAAAGAAAACCCTAAACTAAACTGCCAATAGCCCTTAAAAGGGCCTTTTTCGGGGAATTGCCCCAAAGAAATCAGCTCTTTTACCTGTAAAAAAGAAATACAAACACCCCCCCCAACAGTAAAACCCACCACCCACACAACCAAACCCCCCAAATAAAAACCTACCTATAAAACCTAAGCTCCCCATTGCCCGGAACAGGGCATTTCTATGGGCATTGCCCTTAAAAGGGCATTTAGCTCTTTTTCCACCCAAACCCTAAGCTAAAAATAAAACCCACCCAATAAACCCTTAAAAAACCTAAAACTAACCCCCGAAGTTCCACTTACAGTTTTTGAAGACCCGACATCCATCCTCAACGAAGCGACAGAAGTCCTCAGCGAAGCTGGCAGAAGTCCTCATCCAAGCGGGCCGAAGTCTTCATCCAAGCCGGCAGAAGTCTTCATCCAGATGGCATCCTCTATCTTCATCCATCTGGCACGGAGGGGCTCCATCTTCCAGACATCCGGCGCGGAGCATCCTCTTCTTCCGACGGCTCTTCTCGAATGAAGGTTCCTTTAAGTGACGTCATCTAAGATGGCGTCCCTTGAATTCCGATTGGCTGATAGAATTCTATCAGCCAATCGGAATTAAAGGTAAAAAAATCCTATTGGCAGATGCAATCAGCCAATAGGATTGAGCTTGCATTCTATTGGCTGTTCCAATCATACATCTTTAACCCCTAATTTATTACAAAATCTTTGCAGTATACAAACTTTCCTATCTCCTATAATAGTATAATTTCCTATCTCTAGTATAATAGTATAATTCCTACCCATTCTATCTAAATTGGGCAATGTAATTAAATTCAAGTCACCCGCAATTGTTAAGTTCTGCCCTATATATGTCTTTAACTTTAGAGATAGGTCATCTCAGAACTTAATATCTTCTATATTAGGGCCATAAATATTACATAAAATAAAGGAAGTATTATCTATTTTTATCTCAATAATTTGGTAACTTCCTCCTGGATCTGCTGCATTAGCCACTATATTATAACATGTATGTAACTTAGCTGTACCCCAAGTATTGCATTCTTTGTAACTGTTATAAACTGGAAATACCTGTGGAACCTTCAAACGCTGCCTATATAATCTGTAAATATAACTAGTGTAATAAACCTCCCTTTTGCAAATTACAACTACACATGCTGCGTGGGGATAACAAAGAAGCAGAACTCCCACCTGCTGAGCCCTCCTTTATATAAGTCCCCTGTAAACCCATCTAGTCCCCAGGGATTGTCACTCTGCCATACTTGGCATCAGGCTCCCACCTCATCTCCCATAGCCTCAGCCCATTACTCCCCAGACTCTCTGCTGTTGCTGGCAGAGCTCTGAATCACTGATAGCAGTGAGTCTCCACCTCTTAGCTGGCACATTCATTGCCAGTTTATTTGTATTATTAGTCAATCAAGTGTTTATTATATTTTTTATTTCCTTCCTCCAACCAAAGTTTACTTTCCTTCTTGCCAAACTGTTACTCTCCTCATTACTAAGGATACTTCTCTAAAGCAGTATATCCCACAGTTACCTACTGATACCAGCTGATTTATAACTGGCACGTCTGGATAAGTCAACTGCAAACGCTGATTTTGTACCACTTTCTCAGTCATATCACTGGTATTGCCACCTGCATTTTCCTAGGGTCCCCACATACACATTAGCTCTAGACACACTTGCTAAGTTAGTACAGTATACCCAGGCTGTCACCATGAGCACTACAACATGTGACATTGGTTCCTTCACCGTCTGGGACTATGTTGTGTTCGCCCTTATGCTGGTCATCTCTGCGGTCATTGGGATCTATTATGCGGTATATTGCTGGGATGGGAGGCAGGAGAATGCCAACTGTGCCTGTGTCTCTGTCCCTTACTGCCAGCTTAATGTCAGTGGTTACTGTGCTAGGGACACTATCCGAGGTAGCATACATTGTCTCTGAGTATGTGTCTTTGTGTATGTATCCTTGTGTGTGAGAGAGTCTTTGTGTCGGTGTTTTGAGAGTGTGTGGGTGCCTGTCTGTGAGTGTTTCTATGAGTGTGTGTGTTTGAGCTTTCTTTGGGTGTCTGTGTGAGTGTGTGAGAGAGAGAGAGAGAGAGAGAGTGTGTGTGTGTGGGTCTTTGTGTGTTTCTATGAGTGTGTGTGTTTTAACTTTTGTGGGTGTCTGTGTGTGAGTCTTTGGGGCCTATTTGGTCTTTGGGGCTTTCAGGCTCGCCAGAAACACAAGTTATGAAGCAGCGGTCTAAAGACCGCTGCTCCATAACCTGTCCACCTGCTCTGAGGCGGTGGACAGACATCGCCGGAAATCAACCCAATCCAATACGATCGGGTTGATTGACACCCCCTGCTGGCGAATCTGCAGGGGGCGGCATTGCACCAGCAGTTCACTAGAACTGCTGGTGCAATGATAAATGCCGAGAGCGTATGCTGTTGGCATTTATCGATGTGCGGCGGACATGATCTGCAATATCGGATCATGTCCACTCGCACCTTCTTAAATATGCCCCTTTGTGTGGGTGTTTGAGAGTGTGTGGGCCTGAGCTTTTTGTGGGAGTCTGTGAGTATGTGTGTGAAAGAGAGTCTTTGTGTGGGGGTTTAAGAGTGTGTTTGTCTTTGTTTCTATGAGTGTGTGTGTTTTAACTTTTTGTGGGTGTCTGTGTGAGTGTGTGTTTGTGTGTGAGAGAGAGAGTCTTTGTATGGGTGTTTGAGAGTGTGTGTGTGTGTGTCTGTGTGTTTTTCTATGAGTGTGTGTCTGAGCTTTCTGTGGGTGTCTGAGCTTTCTGTGGGTGTCTGTGTGTGTGTATGAGAGAGAGAGTTTGTGTGGGTGTTTGAGTCTCCGTGTGTGTGAGTGTTTCTATGAGTGTGTGTATGAGCTTTTTGTGGGTGTCTGTGTATATGTGTGTGTGTGGGTGTAAGAGAGAGAGAGAGAGAGTTTGGGTATTTGAGAGTCTGTGTGTGTGAGTGTTTCTATGAGTGTGTGTATGAGCTTTTTGTGGGTGTCTGTGTATATGTGTGTGTGTGTGTGTAAGAGAGAGAGAGAGAGAGTTTGGGTGTTTGAGAGTCTGTGTGTGTGAGTGTTTCTATGAGTGTGTGTATGAGCTTTTTGTGGGTGTCTGTGTGAGTGTGTGTATGTATGTATGAGAGAGAGAGAGAGAGAGAGACAGTCTTTGTGTGGGTGTTTGGGAGTGTGTGTGTGTGTCTGTGTGTGTGTGAGTGTTTCTATGAGTGTGGGTCTGAGCCTTTTGTGGGTGTCTGTGTGAGTGTGTGTGTATGTATGAGAGTGAGAGACAGTTTTTGTGTGGGTGTTTGGGAGTGTGTGTGTGTCTGCGTGTTAGTGTTACTATGAGTGTGTGTCTGAGCTTTCTGTGGGTGTATGTGTGTCTTTGTGTGTGTGTTCTGTGAGTGTCTGTTTTTCTGTATCCAGTGTATGGAAGTCACCAACCCACCACTCAACCTTTAAAGAATTTTTCTTTCATCGTTCAGATTGAGCAGGTAATTTTAAGCAACTTTCTAATTTACTTCTATTATCAATTTGTGTTTCTTCTCATGCTATCTATATTGAAAAAGCAGGAATATAAGCATAAGAGCCGGCCCATTTTTGGTTCAGACCTGGGTTGCGCTTGCTGATTGGTGGATAAATGTAGCAAACCAATCATCAAGCTCTACCCAGGTGCAAAACCACAAATGGGTCGGCTCCTAACCTTACCTTCCTGCTTTTTAAAAAAAAAAATATCTTTATTTTTGTGTGCATCTTACAGAAGAAAAGAGTTACGTTCAGCATAATTAACATACAGTACAGTTACATCTCAAATGGTATCTATAATACTGATCACATCTCTTTATACACATCAGCAATAGGTAGGACCAAGCGTCCCCAAGAATGGGTTCTATACTGCAAGAGAAAATAAACCTGATCTGTAAGGTAACAGAATTAATATCTCTGTAGTGCACTGTTCCTTTTGCTTATAAAACATATAAATCTTTCAAACATAAACCTAACCATAGCCAACTTGAATTGCTCTCTCCTCCTCTCCCTCACCTCCCAGGGTCCTATATTCAGTCGATCTCCCACTCGCTTCGCAGAAGTGCCTAAAGCATATACTCTGTGTTTCTGAATGGTGTGATGACTAACTTACGTGTGTTGCCTGGCAGTGTGCGAATCAAGGGTCCCCACTTAGTCATGAAATAATTAACTCTTTTGACTATGTCACCTAGACCATCCGATTGCTCAATAAACAGCTGTTTTAGCAACTTCTGCTTTAACTGTGTAACAGTAGGTGGGTTTTGTTTAAGCCAGTTTTGAAATATCAGGTGTCTAGCCAGTAAAACAATATTATACATGAACGGTTTGGTATTTTTTGGTATTCCCTTGAAATTCAACAGTACTACATTCCGAAATGTCAAGTTACTAATAGGGATCTGTGCCCCTGTGTTTGCCCAATATTCTGTCATCCTCCAAAACCTAACCAACCGAGGGCAACTCCACACAGCATATGCCTGATATATGCATTCACTATTCCGCATTTGGGCACTTATTTTCTCTATCTGCTTTCTATTGTTGAAACTTTTTAGGTGTAACATGAATGTCATGTAGCAGTTTAAAGTGTGATTCCCTCACCTCCGAAGAGAGGGTGGCTAGCTTGACCTTGTGGATGCCCTCCTCAATCTCTTTTCCCGTCACAGCCTCCCCTATCATAGGCCCCCATATCTCTGCTATCTTATTTATGCATGTTGTGTTTATCGGTTTTAGCAGCCGCTTGTACATTGGTGATATAGAAGTATTCCCCTGCTTTGCAAGCATTACACTTTGTATAATTTGTGATTGGTCAGCAGTACCATCTTCCCTATGTAACATGTTAAGGTAGTGTCTGGCCTGTAGGTATGCACCTATTGACCTATTTGACCTATGGTGCATAACCCCTGTCTTCTCCATTGAATAAAAGCTTTGGACGTGATACCTGCTGGAAATTCAGGGTTCCCACACCATGGTAAGTATGATATTATTCTATAGTTAACACCCAACTACTTACATGCTAGTCTCCAGGCTCTCACAGGTTGGCTCAAGAGGTCCAATTTCCCCAGACACTTAGTCACCTGCGTCTGTATCATGTGTGGTATCATTTCTAGTGCCCATGGTCTTATTAGAATGCCCTCCAATTTAAGGTCTGTGAATTTCCCTTGACCCGTCAACCAGTCTATGACAAGCTTACACTGAGCTGCCCAGTTATAAAGTTCAAAGTTGGGCAGTGCCAGCCCTCCCATCTCCCGCGATGTTGTAAGCTTTGAGTAACTAACTCTATGTTTTGTATTGTTCCATACAAAATGGAGAACCATTCTTGTACTTTAGATCTGTTTTCCTAAGTATTGCTGGCACTGCCTGGAAGAAATAGAGTAATTTTGGTAAGTATACCATTTTTATAAGACCAACCCTGCCTGACACAGATAATGGGAGTTGGGTCCACCCCTTAATTAAATTATCTAGCTTTTTGATCAGGGGAGTATAGTTAACTGAGTACCATTTATGTGGGTCTGTGTGTAGGGTAATACCCAGGTATTTCAAATTTCCTTCTACTATCTTGAAGTCATATACAGGTATATGTCTCTCACCTTTTGACAACAGCCAAATTAGTTCAGTTTTATCAGTGTTAATCTTATACCCAGCGACTCGACTAAACTCTGTGATCAGTTCCATTATCTTTGGCACATTCTTATGGGGGTCCTGGATATAAAGCACCATGTCATCCGCAAACAGTGAAACATGCAGAGAGGTTTCACCAATCCGCATTCCCTCTAATTGTCGCCAAATTTTCCATTCCAGGGGCTCTATAGCTATGTCGAATAGGAGTGGGGAAAGGGGGCAGCCCTGTTGTGTGCCTCTTTGAAGCAGGAAAGGCGGGTAGCCATTCCATTGATTAGGAGGGATGCCTACAGGGTTCTATATAGATTCGTAACAGCCTTAACAAACGAGCCCTCTATTCCCATCTTGTCCAATGTATTAAATAGATGTTCCCACAAGCCCTTATCAAAGGCTTTTTCGGCATCTATTAACAATAGTGCTGCCTCCGCGTGTTCCTCTCTTCTCTTTTTGTCCTGAGCTATCATCCAGTAATGTTGTATGACTGTTTGAAATCTCCTAATATTGAGCACAGAGGATCTCCCCTTAACAAACCCGTTTGATCACTGTGCACTATATAGGGTAGAATGTTCCCTAATCTGTTTGCAAGGATTTTTGTTAGAATTTTGTAGTCCTGGTTAAGTAAGGAAATGGGGCAGTATGACTGTGCTAGGAGGGGATTCCGTCCCTCCTTTGGGATAATACTTATGTTAGCCTCAGAAAATCTAGGGGAGGGTGCAACAGTGTCATCAAGTAAACCATTAAACAACTGCGCTAAGAACGTGCATATATCCAGGCCCATTATTTTGTAAAATTCCGTTGGCATCCCATCCGGGGCTGGAGTTTTCTCTAGTGCTAAGTATTTAATTGTTCCAAGTATCTCCTCGGGGGTAATGGTTCGATTGATACTCTCTAGCTGGGCCTGATCTACTCTAGGTAGCTGCACATGACTCCAGAATCTTTCTTTCTCAATGGGTTGTATCTGTTGTGCTGAGTAAAGGTCTTTATAAAAATTGATAAATGTCTCCTGAATGTCTGCTTCCTTATTTAAGATTTCATCCCCTCGTTTGACTGCTAATATGGAACTCCTTTTCTTAGTCAGTTTTGTAATACTAGCTAGCAGCCTTCCCATTTTACTCCCAAACCTATAGTATTTGGCTAGAGTTTTAGCATGGGCGCTGTTGGATTGCTGGAGGATATAGTTATCCCTCGTAGTTTTAACTTCCTTATATTTAAGTCTATTTTTATGATTGGGGATTCTGAGGTATCTGTTTCTAGCTTTTAAAATATGTGATAGGAGCAGATACGATTTTGCTTTACTTTTTTTCTTGATGTTATGGCATAAGTTGATATAACCCCCCTTAAAACAGCTTTGGCTGCTTCCCAAAACAGGAGAGGATTGTTGATATGTGCTTCATTAAGTGCTACGTACGTGTGTCATTCTCCTAGTAAATGCCTGTAAAAATTGGGTTCTTTGTATAAATATGTTGGAAATACCCATTTGTTAGTTTTTCCCCATGTGTGACCTATTTGGATTTTTACCGCTATAGGGGCATGGTCTGAGATAGTTATTGGGTCGATCTCTGTGTCCACTATTCTAGGGCATAAACTTGTTGATACAAGGAAATAATCTAGTCTGTATAGTGTGTCTTTTGCCACCGACATGCACGTGTAATCTTTCTGCTCCGGATGCCTGGCTCTCCACACATCCTGTAAGTTTAAAGATCTCATAAGTGTGCGAATCACCAAATATTCCTTCTTGGAGTTCTGGAACATTTGTGTGTGACAGCCTTCCTATCGGGATTGTGGAGCCTATCCGCAGGCACCTGAGGCGCAATGTTATAGTCCCCACCCATTATAAAAGGTTGTGCGGTAAACTACTATTTCAGAGTGTATAGTCCTCCAGAACGTTTGTTTCTGTTTCTGAGGGCCATATACTCCAACCAGCACAAATGAAAAGCCCTGGACCTCTAACTGCATCATGACAAACCTCCCCTCTTGATCAATTAGTGTTTTGGTGATGGTGTATGTCAAATTTTTCCTAAACAGAACTGCCACCCCCCAGGCTCTTTTTTGTTCAAACGGTGTGAATATAACCTCTCCCACCTAGCTCTGCTTCAATTTCTGGTGTTCCAGTTTCGATAAGTGTGTCTCCTCCAAAATAGCAATGTCAACTTTTCTATAATGCAAATAGCGTAATATTGATCTACGTTTTTGAGGTGATGTTATGCCCCCTACGTTCCAGCTCATAACATGTAAGTCGTTAATCGTTATAATGTATTACCATGAGTGTATTGTGTGCTGAAAAGTATCTTACTTTTGGAACTTGTAGTTTAACTGTGCTGAAGTACCATGTCACTTTCGGTAGGAGTCCATCTGTGCCTTTCAGCCTAAGGTCAACCTCCCCACCCACAGAACCCCAGGGAGAGCAATCAGTGAGAGAAGCAAAAAAACTAAATAAAATACATATATTAACATCTATAACAGATTGAACATAATCATTCATGGTAACAATTCAGTAGTCAATCAAATTAAGTTACTTAAGTTATCTTAATTCTATCCTGCACCAAACCTCCTTACCTCAGATTACTAATTAATGTTTATTCCTCTTCCTCTCAATTTTATTTTTTTCCTAACCTTTTCCTAAGATAAGAGATGCAACCATGGTGTGTGACATTATCTGGAAGACCATTTCCCCCCAGGAAGGGAGAAACAAATCCCCTAAGATCGGTTGATCTACACGGTTACATCTTGAGACCCCCAATTTATGACTTATGAATTGCAGCGCTTGGGGCTGGGCACCCAATGCGAAAATAAACATTGCAGAATCAACATGACAGGGAAATCGTCAAACAGAGTCATTAACAATCTCGCATTAACTCAACTAATACCCCTTGTGGGTAAATTAAACCTTAAGTGATTACTTTATCATAAGACTCTTATTAAACAGTTTAGTTACATAACTCTTACTGCGTAGGTGCTTAAACTACGCGGACTGCCTCCTCTGGCTCCACTCTCCCCCCACCCTTCCCTCAAAATAAGCAATGTACTCAGTTCAGTTTACCAACTCTTTGAACCCTGAGGCCCAATTACAGTTCGTTCAGGTCTCCTTATCTGTGTTCTCTTGTTCCTGCCTCAAAAACTTCTGGAGGTGTCTGGGAGCATCAAAAAACTTGATTCCCTGCTGGGTCTGGAGCTTAAGTCTCGCTGGGAACAGCAGGAACACTAAACTTCCAGCCTCTATCAGTGACTTCAATAAGATGAAAACTCTCTCCGCCTCCTAGAGATTTCCGCGGAGTAATCCTGAAAAATAAGGATTTTCTTCCACTCAAAGAGCAGGGGGGAACTCCAACGATAGGCTCTCAGTAGTAGAATTTTATCCTTGAAGTTAAGGTAATGAATCATAACTTGGCGGGGTCCTCTTGTGTTCTTCGGGTCTTGGTTGATGTTGCCCACCCTATGAGCTCTCTCAGCCATGCATGGTATTTCCTCTGGCCTTAGTTTCAATAGTGTAGGCAAGGTTCGTTCCGCAAACTCAATTAGCTCCGTGTTTGGTACAGACTCTGGCAGCCCAATAATGCAGAGATTTGTTGCGCCAGATTTGTTGCGCCGTGAGCGATTTTCAAGGTTGTCAATTTTATCAAGTAATAACTTATTCTGGGCTTCAAGCGCGTTAACCTTTATGGAGCTTTCCCTTTGTCTGACTTCCCCATCGCCAACTCTTTGCTCAATATGTTGGAGTCTGGAGGAAAAGGTTTTAAACTCTGACGGCAATGAATCCATCCCTGTGTGTAGCTGCTCTATTTTGGGCAAAAAAAGAGCCGATATCTGGGAAACAATTTGGTGTGTCTCTTGTATGTTAACATCTGCAGTTTCTGTTGCCATGTTTTCTGCAGCATGCACCTCCACTATGGGTTTTGACTTCCTTTCCTGGTGCTTTTGCCTGTTAGACATGGTGCCTGTAGTTTTAACAAAGCTATAGTAATATTTCTGCATGCACTTGTCAGTCAGTATGTCCTCTTTTTTTAATGGCAGGTAATAGGTGCAGCAGAGGTGCAAACCACACAGCCCCAGTGAGAAAATTATGTAGTGAGGGTCTTGGGGTTTTTAATTCCTTTAAGGTAACTGGTTAACTACAGGTGTTGCATCTTGCAGAAGGTTTGGTGCACTGTATGAGCATTACTTCATTTTGGCTCCCCTCTACTCCTTCCAGACAAAACCAGATTGCAAACTAGTGCTTTCATAATTGGTTGATACCGCCTCTTAGTTTCACTTAGGGCTTAATAAGGTTGAATAATCTTAGGCCCTGTATAATGACCTCCAGGTACCAGTAAGGTTCTGTCTCTATAATGGGAGTCACTTAATCTACTGTTTTCCTCACTCCCTTAATCTCTGGTCTTTAATTGCAGTGCTACCCCTCCACTCCTGTAGAAACTTGTGACAATTCGTGTATAACGACTAGCTAGAGCTGACCACATGGCTATTTTAAAGGTGTCGGTTGCTGGTATATGTGCCCTGCGAGCCTCCTATGTAATCTAGAGCCCCTTGTTGTAGTGCTATAGTGTGTTGGGGGGTTGATAAATATCTTGGTCCCTTTCTCCCAGTGTATAGGCGTGTGCAGACTTACTGATCCCTCTCGCTTGATGGCTGCAAGATGGCGGCCTTCCGCAACTCGATCTCTGGGGCTGCCAGCAACTACACCCCTCCTTTTGCTGTCTGCTTTCTTCAAATACTGGGGAGGTTGTGGGTAGTATAAAAATGGCACCTGGGGCTATAGCCGGTTTCGGGAGTTCTTTGTCTCCGTCGCGGACGCGACTCTCCTCAGACTCCTCTGCAGTTGGCTCTATACGGTGGGGGAGCTGTTGACACTGGCTCCTTGCTTTAGTGTGTCTGGACAGGTTTGTTGCTTCCCCTGTCAAGGACTGCAAGCTTTGTGGGCGATATTGAGTACAGTTTTGGGGAGTTTTAAGGCTACGGTAACGGAGCTCCTTCTCCCTGCGACCGCTCGCCTCACCCGCCCACCAGAAGTCACCTTCCTGCTTTTTTAAATAAAGATAGCAAGACAACGAAGAAAAAATTGATAATAGGAGTAAATCAGAAAGTTGCTTAAAATTACATGCTCTATCTGAATCATGAAATTAAAAAAATTGGGTTTAGTATCCCTTTAAATTAGTTTTTAGGCAGTTCAGAGGCCACCTTTTAAGCCCCTAAATACTGTTGGCCTTTCTAATAAAGATCATAAATAATAGATGATCGGTAAAGCAGAATTATAGGCTGGCAACCTGTTGTTCCTATTGTTTCTGGACAAGTTTAATCTGCGATTTTAAAAAAGATTTTAGAAACTAGTGATGCTATGAAAGATATATAAAAAAGGCTGTTGATTTTATCTTTATGGGGGCCCATATTGTCATGCTGCATAGGGCCCCACACTTGCTAGTGCCGGCCCTAGCTCTAGTAGTGCTGTCCCTTGTCTTCTGATCAAGGACAAAGCTGTTTGTTTGGGATGGACTAGAGTTAGTATGAATTTATTCATTTGGTTGGCTAATATTGTAGCGTATATTTTTATATCCTTATTGATTAGACAGATTGGACTGTAATTTTGGGGGTGCATAAGCGATTTGCATTGCTTCAATATAACAACTATGTGAGCCTCTAATATTATTTTGAGGAAGGGATGATCACTGTCAACAGAATTAAAGGGACATGAAACCCAAAATATTTATTTTGTGATTCAGAAAGAGAATACAATTTTAAACAACATTTCTATTTTACTTCTGTTGTTTATTTTGTTTCATTCTTCAAATATCCTTTGTTAAATAAATAGCAATGCACACAGGTGAGCCAATCACACAAGACATCTATGTGCAGCCACCACTCAACAGCTACTGAGCCTATTTAGATATACTTTTAAACAAAGGATATCAAGAGAATGAAGCAAATTAGATAATAGAAGTCAATTGGAAAGTTGTGTAAATTGCATGAAAGAAAAAATGTCCCTTTTAAACATGAAAGTTAATGGCATTGGTAGAACGTCTTTAAAATGAGAGCAGTAATGCATGGTGAACCCCGTCTGAGCCTGGGGATTTACCTGCTGGGAAACTTTTAATGGTGTTTAAGACTTTGGATACTGAATTTGGTGCTTCTAGAGTTTCCCATCTCCTTCTGTTAGTTTGGGTGTGTAGATTTGTTGGAGATAGTCTAGGAATGCAAGCTTAGGTGAGGCTCAGAGGGACTAGTGGCATAAAGTTTAGAATAGTCTCTGAAAATATCTTATTTATAAACTAGGCGATAAGCAGGCTCAGAGGGCAGTATATGTTTAAAAACTACAAAGCCCCAAGCTAAAGTTACAAAAAATAAATAAGTAAAATTATAGAAAAAAATATACAAAGCTATACAAAATAAAAAAATTAAACCCAAACTTATACCCCTATAAAAATAAAAAATTCCCCCAAATTAAAACACCCCCTAATCTAGCACTAAATTACTAATAGCCCTTAAAATGGCATTTTGTAGGACATTGCCCTAAGTTAAACAGCTCTTTTACCTCAAAAAAATACTAAGTCCCCCCAACAGTAAACCCCCCCCCCACCCACCTAACCCCACAAAATAAAAAAACCTAACACTAAAAAAAACTAAACTACCCAGGGCTTTCAGCTCTTTTACTACCCTTAAAAGGGCAATCAGCTCTTTTTCAAGCCCCAAAAAAACCTAATCTAAAAAATAAACATCCAAAAAATTAAAATAAGAAGGTCTTCTTCCAGACGGATCCATCATCTTCTATCTTCATCTGGAGTGTAGGCAGTGGGGAGCGGAGGTGCGGAGCTGTGTTCCCGATGCCTGGATCCTCGGCGGCGGTCTTCGGTGGCATAGAGGCTCCTCTTCATCCAATGTCCTTCGTAGACTGAAGATTGAATGCAAGGTACCCCAATCAATTTGGGATACCTTGCATTCCTATTAGCTGAAATTTTGAAATCAGCCAATAGGATTAGAGCTACTGAAATCCTATTGGCTGTTCAAATCAAGGTACCTTGCATTCAATCTTCAGTGTTCGAATGAAGAGGAGCCTCCACGCCACCGAGGACCGCCGCCGTTGAGGTCCATCGGGAATACAGCTCTGCACCTCTGCTCCATTCCGACTTCACTCCGGATGAAAATAGAAGATGATGGATCCGTCTGGAAGAAGACCTTCTCCACCAAACTTCAGGAACAGTTAAGGGCTATTAGTAGTTTAAATTAGGTTATGTTTTTATTTTGGGGGGGGGGGGGGCTTTTTTATTTTCATAGGGATTAGGTATAATTTTTTTTATTTTTTATTTTGTTTATTTTTTTCTGTAATGTTAGACTTTTTTATTTTTTGTAATTTAATGTTATTATTTTAATTTTAATTGTAATTTAGGGGGTGTTAGGTTAGGGGACTAATTAAATTAGTTATTTGCGTTGTGGTGAGGTTGGCGGTTTAGGGGTTAATATATTAATTAGGGTTATTGCTATGTAGGGGTTTTGCAGTTTAGAGGTTAATAGGTTAATTAGGGTTATTGCAATGTGGGTGTTTGGTGGTTTAGGGGTTAATAGGTTAATTAGGTTTATTGCAATGTGGGTGGTTGGCGGTTAAGGGGTTAATATTTGAATTATGTTATTTGCGGATTAGGGGTTAATTACTTTATTGTTTTGCGATGTGGGGGTTGACAGTTTAGGTGTTTGTTAATACTTTGTTTGGGAGGTTAGTTTTTTTTATTATACTTCATGCGGGCAGGTACATGTTATTATTTTAGTTATTTTGTGCGGGCAGCTGCGTGGTTTTTTTTTTTAAGGCTTCGGGTTTGCCTACGCTGCATCCAGCTGGATTCCAAAAATGGCAGGGTAGTGAAAGAATCCACCGAAGCGCTGCATCCAAGTGGATTCAGAAAATGGCAAGGTGGTGAAAGAATCCACCTGAGGTGGATTCTTTCACCACCCTGCCATTTTGGAAATCCACCTGGATGCAGCTTCACTGCATCCAGGTGGATTCTTTTGGTTGTGCACGCAGCCAACATTCTTTTGGCTGCCACGCACAGCCAACATTCCTTTGAGGATGCATGCACAACTAGCGACGGCGACAGACGTGTTACAAACGCGATTATAGTATAGATGTGTGCACTGCAGGGGCGTATTACCGGATAGGCCAACAAGGCCGGTGCCTAGGGTGACATCTTTTGGGGGGCGGCACTTGTCCATACGGACTTGATAACGCTAATTTGTAAAAAAAAATTACTTTGACGCCAAGCGATCACGTGACAGGCTTTTCACAGAGGGTCACATGACTTTGTCAGCCAACGGCACATCATGGCTTGAAGTTTAGGCCGGGAGTCACGCACGTGATCTCCCAGGCCAAGCGGCAACAGAGGTGAGAGAGTCACGAGGAGGAGAGTGGGAGACAGACTGAAGTCTGAATCTGATCACTGATCCAGTGCAGCGGCGGCATGCGGAGACAGTGACTACTGTAAGGAGTGGGGACAGTGGACATCTGGAGCAACAAACTCAGGTAGGGATTATTTAGGAACCAAGTCCAACTCAGGCTGCCACAGAGAGTCACTACTTGTGATCATTTGAGTGCTAACTTGCTGACTGCTGCCTGAGTGACAGGAGGCTGCCACTGCTGACAGTAGATGCTGGCAGGGCCTGCTGATACTAGTATATAAGGACTGAGAGCAAGACTCATGAGACTAACTGATCTTAAATTTGGTAGAGGGTGGCATAAGGGTTGAAAATAAATATTGATATAGGATGGTGAAGGTGACAGTTACAGTACTACTTGATTTATTTTGATTATGTTTTCCAGAATCTAGAGCAAAATACAGATCATAAATAATAGATACTTGCAACACTTTTTCAAAGTATATCCTTGAGTCTGTGATTGTATAAATATATTGTATGTATAACCTGTTTTCTCTCATGGTCTTAATTATGGTAATATAAACTGCCTTCCCTTGTCTGTTGTTAATCCAGTGGATTCAGAATTCCATCTAGCTTTTCTACCCATAGTTAGAAGACAGGAGTAGGTGGCCATAAAGGATTAGTGTATCTGTGCAGTGTGCACTAAATGACACTAGTAATATATGTTAAGTTTGCTCTATGAACAATGAATCCAAATACTCTCTTTATGGCATTGTCACTGTGTTCACCCACTTTGGATTCTGTAATGCCCACTATATGTCACTTTAGCCATAAAGCTTTTGGGATTTCAAAATGATTTTGATGTTTAAAAGTTTGTGAAATTACCTATGAAATATTGCTTCTTATCCTGCCTGTTATACACCTTAATGCACAATTGCACAGAGATCTGGTGTCCTATGTTGTCTATTCATGTAGTTTTGTAAATGAACGCTAACGTACTCTTTGCTGTAGGTTACTTATCATCAATGCTAAGCTTTTTTGTGTTAATCACTGCACACTGCATTATCTATCCTGTTGTGCCTTTTTAGTCTTGATAACAATGGTATGGTATTTGATGATTAGAAACATGAAGAATTTGTTTGCTTTTTTCTTTCATTGAGCGATTGTGTGAATCATGTGTAAAATGAGATATGAGAGGTGTGTGAATGGCCGGTTACAATGGTTGAAGCCTTGTCGTGGCATTACTGCTCACATGTATACTGTGGCCTCTATTTAACAAAGTCTGGTGGACCTGATCAGACAGAACGGATCAGGTCCGCCAGACCTCGCTGAATGCGGAGAGCATAACGCTCTCCGTATTCAGCATTGCACCAGCAGCTCACAAGAGCTGCTGGTTCAACGCCGCCCCCTGCAGACTCGCGGCCAATGGGCCGCCAGCAGGGAGTTGTCAATCAACCCAATCATACTCGATCGGGTTGATTTCCGGCGATGTCTGTCCGCATGCTCAGAGCAGGCGGACAGGGTTATGGAGCAGCGGTCTTTGTGACCGCTGCTTCATAGCTGCTGTTTCTGGCGAGTCTGAAGACTCGCCTGAAACACGGGCTGTCAAGATCCTTTCGGAGCTTGATAGATAGGCCCCTGTGTGTGTACACATGTGCTAATTCAACCTACCTGGGTGCATGCAAACTTTTTACTAGCCCTGGCTGGTGAAAATTTATTTTTAAAATGGAGCAAAAAAAAAGGTCACATTACTCCCTGACCAAATGAATGATATGGCCAATAATTACCTAAATCCAGGGGGGAGGGGAGGAGAGGGGGCAGCAGGATTATGAATGCCTAGGGCAGCACAAATCCTAAATATCCCACTGGAAGAGAGTGATATAATGGGGAAGTCACAGTGTGCATGGAAGCAAATTGTCTGCACAGAATATACTGCTGTATGCCCTTGGCGTATATTGCAATACAGATAATAACTGTCTGTGGGTACAGAAAGGATGATTTTTTTTAAATTTAATATTCCCCTTTTTTCGCCTTTGAAAAGTTAGTTGTGCTGTTTGCTTCTTTGCCAGTAGGTGTCACCCTCATACTTTTTTCAACAATTTACAAACTCCAAGCATTTAATAGAACAACCAAATAGTAATTAATTCTCTAGTGAAGACAACATAGTTTTAGCTCATATATAGACATAATCATAAGGTTATCTTAGCAGCATGTTATTTAAATGAAAAGATTATGGACATAGACAACTGTAGCTCCTTTCAGCTATGGCAGAAAAATACAAATATGCACAGTAAACACAAAAGGCAAGATTACAAGTCACGCATTATGATTATGTGGTCTTTTTTGCAATCAATTTTAATTGCGCAGCTATTACAAGTTTTGAACAATTGCGATTGCGCGCTCGACTTTTACGCAACAATCCTTTCCGCACTCAAATATCTGTAGTTAACAATTTTGTGCAACATAAAAGTATCACAAAACACTTAAAAAATACATTGCAAAGTACAGTTGCACTCATATTAACACTATCTAATAAAAAATACATTGCAAAGTACAGTTACACTCATATTAACACTATCTAATAAAAAATACATTGCAAAGTACAGTTACACTCATATTAACACTATCTAATAAAAAATACATTACACAGTACAGTTACACTCATAATAACACTGTCTAATAAATATACATTACACAGTACAGTCACACACATAATAACACTATCTAATAAAAAATACATTACACAGTACAGTTACACTCATATTAACACTATCTAATAAAAAATACATTACAAAGTACAGTTACACTCATATTAACACTATCTAATAAAAAATACATTACACAGTACAGTTACACTCATAATAACACTGTCTAATAAATATACATTACACAGTACAGTCACACACATAATAACACTATCTAATAAAAAATACATTACACAGTACAGTTACACTCATATTAACACTATCTAATAAAAAATACATTACAACGTACAGTTACACTCATATTAACACTATCTAATAAAAAATACATTACAACGTACAGTTACACTCATATTAACACTATCTAATAAAAAATACATTACACAGTACAGTTACACTCATATTATCACTATCTAATAAAAAATACATTACACAGTACAGTTACACTCATATTAACACTATCTAATAAAAAAAACATTACAACGTACAGTTACACTCATATTAACACTATCTAATAAAAAATACATTACAACGTACAGTTACACTCATATTAATACTATCTAATAAAAATACATTACACAGTACAGTTACACTTATATTAACACTATCTAATAAAAAATACATTACAACGTACAGTTACACTCATATTAATACTATCTAATAAAAATAGATTACACAGTACAGTTACACTCATATTAACACTATCTAATAAAAAATACATTACAAAGTACAGTTACACTCATATTAACACTATCTAATAAAAAATACATTACACAGTACAGTTACACTCATATTAACACTATCTAATAAAAAATACATTACAACGTACAGTTACACTCATATTAACACTATCTAATAAAAAATACAGTACACAGTACAGTTACACTCATATTAACACTATCTAATAAAAAATACATTACAACGTACAGTTACACTCAAATTAACACTATCTAATAAAAAATACATTACACAGTACAGTTACACTCATATTAACACTATCTAATAAAAAATACATTACACAGTACAGTTACACTCATATTAACACTATCTAATAAAAAATACATTACAACGTACAGTTACACTCATATTAACACTATCTAATAAAAAATACAGTACACAGTACAGTTACACTCATATTAACACTATCTAATAAAAAATACATTACAACTTACAGTTACACTCATATTAATACTATCTAATAAAAAATACATTACACAGTACAGTTACACTCATATTAACACTATCTAATAAAAAATACATTACACAGTACAGTTACACTCATATTAACACTATCTAATAAAAAATACATTACAAGTACAGTTACACTCATATTAACACTATCTAATAAAAAATACATTACACAGTACAGTTACACTCATATTAATACTATCTAATAAAAAATACATTACAACGTACAGTTACACTCATATTAACACTATCTAATAAAAAATACATTACACAGTACAGTTACACTCATATTAACACTATCTAATAAAAAATACATTACAACGTACAGTTACACTCATATTAATACTATCTAATAAAAAATACATTACACAGTACAGTTACACTCATATTAACACTATCTAATAAAAAATACATTACAAAGTACAGTTACACTCATATTAACATTATCTAATAAAAAATACATTACACAGTACAGTTACACTCATATTAACACTATCTAATAAAAAATACATTACACAGTACAGTTACACTCATATTAACACTATCTAATAAAAAATACATTACACAGTACAGATACACTCATATTAACACTATCTAATAAAAAATACATTACAAAGTAGTTACACTCATATTAACACTAGCTAATAAAAAATACATTGCAAAGTACAGTTACACTCATATTAACACTATATAATGAAAAATACATTACAAAGTACAGTTACACTCATATTAACACTATCTAATAAAAAATACATTACAACGTACAGTTACACTCGTAATGTATTTTTTATTAGATAGTGTTAATATGAGTGTAACTGTACTTTGTAATGTATTTTTTATTAGATAGTGTTAATATGAGTGTAACTGTACGTTGTAATGTGTTTTTTATTAGATAGTATTAATATGAGTGTAACTGTACTGTGTAATGTATTTTTTATTAGATAGTGATAATATGAGTGTAACTGTACGTTGTAATGTATTTTTTATTAGATAGTGTTAATATGAGTGTAGCTGTACTTTGTAATGTATTTTTTATTAGATAGTGTTAATATGAGTGTAACTGTACTTTGTAATGTATTTTTTATTAGATAGTGTTAATATGAGTGTAACTGTACTGTGTAATGTATTTTTTATTAGATAGTGTTAATATGAGTGTAACTGTACGTTGTAATGTATTTTTTATTAGATAGTGTTAATATAACGTACAGTTACACTCATATTAACACTATCTAATAAAAAATACATTACACAGTACAGTTACACTCATATTAACACTATCTAATAAAAAATACATTACAACGTACAGTTACACTCATATTAACACTATCTAATAAAAAATACATTACAACGTACAGTTACACTCATATTAACACTATCTAATAAAAAATACATTACAACGTACAGTTACACTCATATTAACACTATCTAATAAAAAATACATTGCAAAGTACAGTTACACTCATATTAACACTATCTAATAAAAAATACATTACACAGTATAGTTACACTCATATTAACACTATCTAATAAAAAATACATTACAAAGTACAGTTACACTCATATTAACACTATCTAATAAAAAATACATTACACAGTACAGTTACACTCATATTAACACTATCTAATAAAAAATACATTACAAAGTACAGTTACACTCATATTAACACTATCTAATAAAAAATACATTACACAGTACAGGTACACTCATATTAACACTATCTAATAAAAAATACATTACAAAGTACAGTTACACTCATATTAACACTCTCTAATAAAAAATACATTACAAAGTACAGTTACACTCATATTAACACTATCTAATAAAAAATACACTACAAAGTACAGTTACACTCATATTAACACTATCTAATAAAAAATACATTACAACGTACAGTTACACTCATATTAACACTATCTAATAAAAAATACATTACAAAGTACAGTTACTCATATTAACACTATCTAATAAAAAATACATTACACAGTACAGTTACACTCATATTAATACTATCTAATAAAAAATACATTACAACGTACAGTTACACTCATATTATCACTATCTAATAAAAAATACATTACACAGTACAGTTACACTCATATTAACACTATCTAATAAAAAATACACTACAAAGTACAGTTACACTCATATTAACACTATCTAATAAAAAATACATTACAAAGTACAGTTACACTCATATTAACACTATCTAATAAAAAATACATTACAAAGTACAGTTACACTCATATTAACACTATCTAATAAAAAATACATTACAACGTACAGTTACACTCATATTAACACTATCTAATAAAAAATACATTACACAGTACAGTTACACTCATATTAACACTATCTAATAAAAAATACATTACAAAGTACAGTTACACTCATATTAACACTATCTAATAAAAAATACATTACAACGTACAGTTACACTCATATTAACACTATCTAATAAAAAATACATTACACAGTACAGTTACACTCATATTAACACTATCTAATAAAAAATACATTACAAAGTACAGTTACACTCATATTAACACTAATAAAAAATACATTACAAAGTACAGTTACACTCATATTAACACTATCTAATAAAAAATACATTACAAAGTACAGTTACACTCATATTAACACTATCTAATAAAAAATACATTACAACGTACAGTTACACTCATATTAATACTATCTAATAAAAAATACATTACACAGTACAGTTACACTCATATTAACACTATCTAATAAAAAATACATTACAACGTACAGTTACACTCATATTAATACTATCTAATAAAAAATACATTACACAGTACAGTTACACTCATATTAACACTATCTAATAAAAAATACATTACAACGTACAGTTACACTCATATTAACACTATCTAATAAAAAATACATTACACAGTACAGTTACACTCATTTTATCACTAGCTAATAAAAAATACATTACACAGTACAGTTACACTCATATTATCACTATCTAATAAAAAATAGATTACACAGTACAGTTACACTCATATTATCACTATCTAATAAAAAATACATTACACAGTACAGTTACACTCATATTAATACTATCTAATAAAAAATACATTACAAAGTACAGTTACACTCATATTAACACTCTCTAATAAAAAATACATTACAAAGTACAGTTACACTCATATTAATACTATCTAATAAAAAATACATTACAAAGTACAGTTACACTCATATTAATACTATCTAATAAAAAATACATTACAAAGTACAGTTACACTGATATTATCACTATCTAATAAAAAATACATTACACAGTACAGTTACACTGATATTATCACTATCTAATAAAAAATACATTACACAGTACAGTTACACTCATATTAATACTATCTAATAAAAAATACATTACAACGTACAGTTACACTCATATTAACACTATCTAATAAAAAATACATTACAAAGTACAGTTACACTCATATTAACACTATCTAATAAAAAATACATTACAAAGTACAGTTACACTCATATTAACACTATCTAATAAAAAATACATTACACAGTTCAGTTACACTCATATTAACACTATCTAATAAAAAATACATTACAACGTACAGTTACACTCATATTAACACTATCTAATAAAAAATACATTACAACGTACAGTTACACTCATATTAACACTATCTAATAAAAAATACATTACAACGTACAGTTACACTCATATTAACACTATCTAATAAAAAATACATTACAAAGTACAGTTACACTCATATTAACACTATCTAATAAATACATTACAAAGTACAGTTACACTCATATTAACACTATCTAATAAAAATACATTACACAGTACAGTTACACTCATATTAACACTATCTAATAAAAAATACATTACACAGTACAGTTACACTCATATTAACACTATCTAATAAAAAATACATTACACAGTACAGTTACACTCATATTAACACTATCTAATAAAAAATACATTACACAGTACAGTTACACTCATATTAACACTATCTAATAAAAAATACATTACACAGTACAGTTACACTCATATTAATACTATCTAATAAAAAATACATTACACAGTACAGTTACACTCATATTAACATTATCTAATAAAAAATACATTACATAGTACAGTTACACTCATATTAACACTATCTAATAAAAAATACATTACAAAGTACAGTTACACTCATATTAACACTATCTAATAAAAAATACATTACACAGTACAGTTACACTCATATTAACACTATCTAATAAAAAATACATTACACAGTACAGTTACACTCATATTAACACTATCTAATAAAAAATACATTACACAGTACAGTTACACTCATATTAACACTATCTAATAAAAAATACATTACAACGTACAGTTACACTCATATTAACACTATCTAATAAAAAATACATTACAAAGTACAGTTACACTCAACACTATCTAATAAAAAATACATTACAACGTACAGTTACACTCATATTAACAATATCTAATAAATACATTACACAGTACAGTTACACTCATATTAACACTATCTAATAAAAAATACATTACAAAGTACAGTTACACTCATATTAACACCATCTAATAAAAAATACATTACAACGTACAGTTACACTCATATTAACACTATCTAATAAAAAATACATTACACAGTACAGTTACACTCATATTAACACTATCTAATAAAAAATACATTACACAGTACAGTTACACTCATATTAACACTATCTAATAAAAAATACATTACACAGTACAGTTACACTCATATTAACACTATCTAAAAAAATAAATAGATGCTCAATCTGAATCATGACATTTTAATTTTGATGAACCTTTTAAAAAGATAGAAATTTAGAAAATGTTTTGAAAATTGAAAGAAAAAAAATGAAGAGGAGCTTCCATATTTTGTGTATCCCTTGTAATGTTTTGCTGTTGATTTTTACTACCCAGTTGTAATCAAAATGATTTTTGTTTAAAGTTCAATATTCTAATGAAAGCTTTTGTTTTACAGGCTCAATCTCACTGCTGTTCAAGTAGTTTCTAATCAATGTTTTGTTTTAGCATTTGCTTTGCCTGAAGTTCAGGGCTTGTGAAATAAGAAATAATAGAAAGGTAGAATTCAAATACCAATTTGCAAATGGGCCATACATGTGCTGGATGGAATGAAGCAGAAATCATATAAGGCCGGGGCTGATTTATTAAGGGCCAAATGACGCTCAATGCCCCTGTTTCTGTGCAAGCCTTTATGCTCCCTAGAAACAGGAGCTAAGAAGCAGGGGTCTTAAGAACACTGCTCCTTAACTCGTACGCCTCCTCTGAGATAGCAGACATCAATTTGCCCAATCTCATATGATCTAGTTAATGGACACCCCCTGCTAGCAGCTGCAAATCTGCAGGGGGCGGCATTGCACAAGCCATTCACCAGAATACGCATACGCTGTCGGCATTCAGCAATGTCGGGTGGACATGATCTGCTACAGCGAATCATGTCCATCCGAATGTTAATAAATCGGCCCCATAGGGCCCAAATTATTTCGCTGTAACCGAACATGTCCATCAGACTGTTAATAAATTGGCCCCATAGGGCCCGAATTATCAAGCTCCGAATGGCCCCTGTTTCCACGCGAGCCTTAGACTTGCCGGAAACAGCAGTTATGAAGCAGCGGTCTAAAGACCACTGCTCCATAACTTGTCCGCCTGCTCTGAGACTGCGGACATCAATCCGCCCAATCCTATACGATCGGGCTGATAGAAACCCCCTGCTAGCGGCTGATTGACCGCGAATCTACAAGGGGGCGGCATTGCACAAGCAGTTCACAAGGACGTGAAATGATAAATGCCGACAGCTTTTCTGTCTGCATTTATCGATGTGCGGTGGACATGATACGCTACATCGTATCATGTCCACTCACACTTTCATAAATCGGCCTCATAGTCTCTTACAGGCAAATAGTATATAATAATGTGATAATTACAAATATGAAACTAAAACAGGATTGCTTTGGAATAGGGTTCTCTTCTGTCAAAGCAAAAGTGTTTTTTTTTTGTTTTTTTACCATGTTGTTTTACCTAAGTATTACAGTTTTTATCTATTCTGAAAATTACAATTTAGTTTTTTTCAGAGGTATGTCCCTCTCCACCAATACAGTTGAGTGAATTGTTCTTCTCAGCCAATGAGCATAAGCAGAGGGTACATTACTGAAACTGCTGGGTTAGTTTTAATTTCCATTTTAAAAGTTTTTACTTAACAAAAAAAAGGGAAAAAAAAAGTACCAGCTTGTTTAAATGCTTCCATTTAAATGTCAGAAAATGATTGAGTACAATGGCTATTAAAAGGTTAAAACATTGATATGTATATGGGAAGTTTAACATACACATGCTGAGTTATTGTCATTAGTAATGCAAATAAGGGCTGTCTTTCTGCATTCCAACCAGCAAATGCCTCATTCATGGCACACAGTAGGAGGGGAACTACTTAAAATTGTTCATTATTAGGGAACACAGTTTAACAATGTTCATTCATTATGTCATTTATTGCTGTGGTTGAGGGATACCAGAATCAATGATCATTCACCCAGGGACTGAAAGGGTTAATACTTAGCTAAAATATCCTAATTGTGGAAGCATTTGGCTTCTAAACACAAGAAAACCAATACAGGTTTGCAAGGCAGCAGGGAGTTACACTTAAAGGGATAGGAAAGTCAAAATTTAACTTGCATGACTCAAGTAATTTTAAGACACCTATTTTCCTATTTTCAAATGTGCTTCATTCTCTTGCTATTCCTTGTTGATAAAGAATACGCACATATCCTAATCTAGTAGAAGCTAGCTGCTGATTGGTGCCTGCATACATTTGTCTTTTGTGATTGGCTAACTAGATGTGTTCAGCTAGCTGCCAGCAGTGCAATACTGTGACTTTATAGTAACATAGTACATGATGTTGAAAAAAGACTGAAGTCCATCGAGTTCAACCTATACACATCTAATATACTTACAAAAAGCTCCAGTTGAGCTTAAATTAATCCCACTAAAAGGGAACACAATTAATACAAGCAATCATATCCATGAATTTTGTTTCTAGTCAGAAATGTATCCAAACAATTTTTAAATGTATTGAGGTTATTGGCATTCACTACCTCCTTTGGTAATGAGTTCCACAATTGTATTGCTCATACAGGGAAAAAACGTTTCCGTTGCAGGAGATTAAATCTCCTTTCCTCCAACCTTAAATTGTGACCTCTTGTCACAAACAATTTTATTGGAATTAACAGAGCTTCTGCCATCTCTGTGTATGGGCCTTGCATATATTTAAATAAAGTAATCATGTCACCTCTCAAGCGCCTTTTTTCTAGAGAAAACAGACCCAGCTTGGCTAGCTTATCCTCATAGCTTAAATTCCCCATTCCCCTTATTAGCTTTGTGGCCCTTCTCTGAACTTTTTCTAGTTCTGCAATATCATTTTTTGCGATCGTTCCCCAGAACTGCACTCCATACTCAAGGTGCGGTCTTACCAGGGATTTATATAGTGACAGAAGTATGCTTTGCTCCCTTGAATCAATGCCTCTTTTAATATAAAGGCAAGCCCATCAGCCCCCGTTTACGCCCCGACCGCACCCAATGCCACGAACCTTGGCTCCAGAAACTGTCGCCACTACGACGCCAGCATCCTCCACGTGCTCAACACCGGTAGATCGTCCACCTGCCACCACTCCATTGGTTCCTCTCTTGTGTATACTGAAGAAAAGAACTGGTTTAGTACCTCAGCCTTTTCCCTGTCACTGTTAATCATGCTACCCTCCACGCATTTTAATGAAAAGTTTGAAATTGTATGTTCTATTCAAATTATGTAAGAAAATGTGGGGGCTTCATGTCCCTTTAGTGATTTAATATTAATAATAACAATGTATTCTGAACAAAGAATAAAAAAATGCCATTATTTTCCTGGGGCCATAGTAGTTAAAAAGAATGCATGCTCTAATTTGTTATAAAATTTTAAGATTGTGGACCCTGCAGTACTGAGAGTTTAACCCCCGCAAAGAAATTCCGCTTGGGACCAGCAGTGCTCTGCGTGTTTTAAGTTGTACTTCTACTGTGTTTATCCCCTTTGAAGGTTAAACACACAGTAGAGCAGGGTCGATAGTTCCTGCTCTAACAAATTAGATTGTCATTTTTCAACTATTATTGCCCTTTAAAACATCACTACAGAAATCCCAAGAGTGCATATTTTTAGCAACTTTGACATTTTTGTGTGATTAAAAGGACATTCAACTAAAAATATACTCAAGTAGATTTTGAAGGACTTTATTTCTGCATTCAAAACAATGACAATTTTGCTACCAAAATGAAAAATTTAAATGGTTCCGTAATATTTATTCTGTCTATAGATGTTTTGTAATTCAGTAGTTAAAGGGCCAGTAAACCTACAAAATAATGTTATATAATTCTGCACATAGTGCAAAATTATATAACATTAGCTTAGCGCCAACTTTATAACTCCCCCTCTGGTCTGGTAGCGGGAGCGAGCTACATTCAGTTTAATGGCGCGATGGGGCTGGCTGTGTCTAGACAGTGTGCCCGTGATGCGCAGGGCCGGACTGGGAATACAAAGCAGCCCTGGAAAAATATGAAGACCAGCCCTATTTTCCGTTGAGTCGGTAGGATTCACAGGCCCCATTTTTCTTAAAGATGATTACTGGGATACTCCTTATCCAATATTTTTTTCAGAATTAAATTATATTACTTTCCATTAAATAAAAATGCCAAATTGTTGTTATATAAGCACCCTACAACCCAATTGCAGCCATTAATCTCCCCTTTAAATTGTAGCTTCCCAGCCCCAACTGCTGCAGCCCACCGGGAAATCTCCTGGTATCCTGGTAGGCCAATCCGGCCTTGGTGATGCGCTTATGCAAATTAAGACCTGCTCAGTAGAGCCAGGAGCAGCGTTTGTGAAAATGCAATTTTTTTATAAAATATCTCTGAAATCCTTTCAGTTATAAAGTTGGCGGTAAGCTAATGTTATATAATTCTGCACTAAGTGCAGAATTATATCACATTATTTTATAGGGGCACTTTAAAGGGGCATGAAACCAAAACCTTTTTCTTAAATGATTCAGACATACTTAGGTAGGCTCAGGAGCTGCTGATTGGTTACCGTGCATAAATGCCTCATGTTATTGGCTTACCCATGTGCATTGATGTTTCTTCGACAAAGAAAATCAGATAATAGAAGAAAATTGCAAAGTTAGTTAAAATCATATTCTCTATCTAAATAATGAAAGGAAAATTTTGGTTTTCATATCCCTTTAATTGCTGATGTGTTGTCCATATATGATTTTATGTTTTGTTTTGAAATTTTATTTAAAAAAATATGTCTTTAGATAGGTCAGTGATTTACAAAACCCTAGTAATATGCAATCTAAATAGGAATGTGCAAAATATAAAATAAGGTAGTCTTCAAAAATAAATACAATGGGCGATGTTACAATCTTACCTTGAGAAATCCTCTCTTCTGCCTTATATATATGTGAATTTAGTGTATGTATATATATATATATATATATATATATATATATATTGTCAGTCATTTATAGAAGTACTGCAATCCACCCACAACACAATATATTGATGCTTTCACTTTCTATGAAAAATAATAAAGGGATATGAAACCCAATTTTTTTTCTTTCATTCTTCAGACAGAGCATGCCATTTTAAGCAACTTTCTAATTTACTTCTATTATCAAATGTTCTTCGTTCTCTTAGTATCTTTATTTGAAAATCATTAATGTAAGCTTAGGAGCCTGCCCATTTTTGGTTCAACACCTGGGTAGCGCTTGCTGATTGGTGGCTAAATGTAATAAGTTATGAAAAGTTATCCTCAACATGCAACAGGCCAAAAGAAAACTGACACATCATCACAAACCATTCCATTGCTATCCCTGCATGAGATCAGTTCCACAGCCTCATTCTTAACTGTTATGGTGGACTTATTCATTATATATTAATATATTTATAAAGCATATAAAAAACAAGGTATGATTTTTTTTAACCCATTCATTGTTAAAATGCATACAAATACTTTTATAAAAATATATTTTAAATTAAATGAAGTGTCATAGTTTTTTTAAAATGTAATTTAATTGAAACATACTGTTTACAATTAGGGACGTGCATTCAGACTGTTTTTTACCAAAGAATACTGATTATGGTCATCGCCAGCAGCATTCGGATTCTTTTGGAGCCGGATAACTTTTTGTGAAAGTGCAGCATGCTAAGATCTGTACAAGCACAGATTTTAGTGTGTTGCACTTTCACAAGAAGATATCCGGCTCCGAAAGTAGCCGAATGCCGCTGGTGATGACCATATTCAGTATTCTTTGGTAACAAACAGTCTGAATGCACGTGCCTATACTATTTTGTATTGTTTAACAATGTTCTTTTTCAAGTTTTAAAAACAGGAAGTGAAAATCTTCAAATGTGAACTGGGCGTGAAAAAGTCAGTTGGATGGCTGTGGAAATCAGAAAATCCTTATGAAGCACTCTGGTGGGGAAAATGTAAAAGGGACACTAAAGTAAAAAACGTTCATGATTTCGATAGAGCAGACAATTTTAAGAGACTTTTCTACTGAGCATGTGTATGAGTTAAGTGTATATGTCTGTGATTTGATCAGGGGCGGAACTACCTGGGGTGCAGAGGTCAAAACTAGGACCGGCGCAGTTTCAGAAAAAAAACTAAAACTTTTTTTTTCAATAAAAAACGTTGACCTGCTGCTGCCTGCACTGATATCATGAGGCCTATTTATTAAATGTCTTGCGGACCTGATCCGACAGTGCGGATCAGGTCCGCAAGACATCGTTGAATGCGGAGAGCAATACGCTCTCCGTATTCAGCATTGCACCAGCAGCTCACAAGAACTGCTGGTGCAACGCCGCCCCCTGCAGACTCGCGGCCAATGGGCCACCAGCAGGGAGGTGTCAATCAACCCGATCGTACTCGATCGGGTTGAATTGTGGCGATTCCTGTCCGCCTGCTCAGAGCATAAATTGCGTTTCTGGCGAGTCTGAAGACTCTCCAGAAACATGGGAGCACAAGCTCCTTACGGAGCTTGATAAATGGGCCCCCATGTGTGTGTTACGTGATGCTTCACTAGTGTCTCTGTCTCTGACTACAGGGGTTAGTGTTTCTGTTTTACCCATTTGTCGCGCCATGCCCGGAAATAAGTTAACATCCATCATGATCCCTGACTCTGAGACTCTGAGCCCATGTATGTGTGTGTGTGTGTGTATGTATGTATGTGACTGTGTGTGTGTTTATGCATGTATGTGTGTGTGTGTGTGTATGTATGTATGTGACTGTGTGTGTGTTTATGCATGTATGTGTGTGTGTGTATGTATGTATGTGACTGTGTGTGTGTTTATGCATGTATGTGTGTGTGTATGTATGTATGTGACTGTGTGTGTGTTTATGCATGTATGTGTGTGTGTATGTATGTATGTGACTGTGTGTGTGTTTATGCATGTATGTGTGTGTGTGTATGTATGTATGTGACTGTGTTTGTGTATGTGTGTGTATGTATGTATGTGACTGTGTGTGTATTTATGCATGTATGTGTGTGTGTGTGTGTATGTATGTATGTGACTGTGTGTGTATGTATGTATGTGACTGTGTGTGTGTTTATGCATGTATGTGTGTGTGTGTATGTATGTATGTGACTGTGTGTGTGTTTATGCATGTATGTGTGTGTGTGTATGTATGTATGTGACTGTGTGTGTATTTATGCATGTATGTATGTGTATGTGTGTATGTTTGTGGAACCAGTAGATTACAGACCTTGTTACTACAGCAAGGGGGCGGGGGGTAAGCAGTGTCACTATACAGTACCACTATATACAGTACGGGGGGCTGGACCATGTCACAGACTACTGTGGTCACTATATAACATACTGGGGTGGGTAGGGTCAGGCCAGCCATCTCACCGGCAGATTACAGACTGTGTCACTAACTTACTATATACAGTACTGGTGGGTTAAACAGTGTCACTATATACAGTAATAGGGGGTCAGACTGTGGGCACAAGGTACCCCCTTTTGCAGACGTAATCTGATTCACATTTTTTTTCAGCATTAAATGTTAAAAAAAGAGATATGTATCAAATTCACATTTTTTTGGGGGGGGGGGGGGGCTTCTTAGATTCTTGCACCTGGGCCCTGTGGTTTCTAGTTACGCCTTTGGATTGAATGATTGCTGTCACATGATACTGCTGTGGACTGCTGAGAATACTGTCAAGTGGACTGCTCTCTGTCAAGTGGACTGTTCATTAAAAGGGGACTGCACTCTGTCAAGAAGACTGCTTATTGAAAGGAGACTGTTCTCTGTCAAGTGGACTGTTCATTAAAAGGGGACTGCACTCTGTCAAGAAGACTGCTTATTGAAAGGAGACTGCTCTCTGTCAATTGGACTGTTCATTGAAAGAGAACACACACAATACACACACACTCACCATATACACACACGTGCTCTTGAACATGAACATTTACTTTGAAAATGTCATAAAAAAAAGTCACATTACACCCTCACCAAAAGATATAATAGCTAATAAAGGTCTAAAATGGGGGGGGGGGGGCAGCAGAATTTTGAGTGCCTAGGGAAAACCTAAATACGCCACTGACTTATTTCCTTTGGTATGGAATTGGTAGCCTTAGGAGAGTGCATGTGTCTGGTGCACTATAAGGAGAATGTGTTTTCACAAACTGCTGTCATACAATGCTCCAGACGCTTGCACTCTTCCTACCTAGGTATGCTTTTCATGAAAGAAAACCATGAGAACAAAGCAAATTTTAGAATAGTAGTAAATTGGAAATGTTTTCAAAATGATATGCTCTATCTGAATCATCAAAGAAAATTGGTTTTATGTCCCTTTAGCATACATAACCCAAGTCAGACCTGCGTGTCAGTAAATCTCTTTTATATCTATCTATCTATATATAAAGTATATATATATATATATAGTCTCAACTTTTTAAAATATGCAGCTGTGCACAGTTTATTAAACATACACAATCACTTTCATTTGAAGAGTTCAAAAGATAGAGAACAATAAAGCATTGTATTTATTACAAATAAATTCCATATGAAAATATAAAATGCACATAACGCTGACAAATGTCATATGAATTTTCATAGAAATGTTTAAGATCTTATTTATATGTAGCATTGCCGACAAGCTCTCATCATTTTATGAGTTATTTAATCTTCAAACAAGATTTTCATATGACTAATAAAAAACGATATACTCAATTTCTTTTTCTATGCAAAGGCTGTTCCAGGAAAAAGGGAGTTCCCAATGTGAGTCATTAGTCTCTTTAAGGATACGTTAATTGTAAGGCTGTATAACATTTTATATGTATGTATTTTTCCATGTTATGTTCTTAAAAGCACAGAGATTTAATACAATAAATATATGTCAATATGAGGCTGATAATACATTTCAAACTACACCCACTGTAAAGGGGGAAGATTTTTGTATAAGTGTAACATGAAAAGTAAATCACTAAAGGGACAGTCTACTCCAGAATTTTTATTTTTTTAAAAGATAGATAATCCCTTTATTACCCATCCCCCAGTTGTGTATAACCAGCACAGATATATTAATACACGTTTTACCTCTTTGATTACCTTGTACCTACGCCTCTGTAGACTGCCCCCTTATTTCAGTTCTTTTGACAGACTTGAATTTTAGCCAGTCAGTGCTGACTCCTATGTAACTCCACGAGTATGAGCACAATGTTATCTATATGGCACAAATGAACTAATGCCCTATAGCTGTAAAATAAAAAAACTGTCAAAATCCCCTGAGATAAGAGGCGGCCTTCAAGGGCTTAGAAATTAGCATATGAGCCTACCTAGGTTTAGCTTTCAACAAAGAATACCAAGAGAACAAAGCAAATTTGATGATAAAAAGTTGTTTAAAATTGCATGCCCTATCTGAATCATGAAGTGGTTCAATTTTGACTTTACTGTCCCATAACAATTACATTAGTAGTGAATAAATTACAGTTTGTATTGTATCTATTACACTAGGAAGGTGATGTCATTACTGCAAAAATGCCAACATTTTCTATGTAGAAATAACAAGATTTGGTCACGACCCTAAAACTTCCCACCCCATGTGATGTAACCAGCTATATCCAACATAGAAAAGGTCCGTTTAGCAAACATTACTCTCTGCTAATTATACAATGTGGGAAATGCAAATAGCTAATTCATTTAGGAAACATTTCTTAAAAATGTATTCTTTGCTCATGTTCTTGAAAAGTTGTATTTATTTTTCATAATTGTTTTTTAAAGGGGTGATAAGCTTAAAGGGATAGTCTAGTTAAAATTAAACTTTTATCATTCAGATAGGGCATATGATTTTAAACAACTTTCCAATTTACTTTTATCATCAAATTTTCTTTGCTCTCTTAGTATTCTTAATTGAAAGCTAAACCTAGGTGGGCTCATATGCTAATTTTTAAGCCCTTGAAGGTCGCCTCTGAATGCATTTGACAGTTTTTCACAGCTTAAGGGCATTAGTTCATGTGTGCCATAAAGATAACATTGTGCTCAATTTGGTGGAGTTACTTTTTAGAGGTCACTGATTGGCTAAAATGCAAATATATAAATATGTATTTATGAATAAATAGAACATATTCTGCTATGTGAAGAACCTTGGAATGTGAAATATTCATATTTTCGTGTCAGGATGGTGCACATGGTTAAAGGCTATCAGGTTAGAGCGACTTGTTTTTTTTCTGCAGTTTTCGTGCTCCATTAAAGTCTAAGGGGGAATACGTTAACGTGCGCAAACGCTTACTTCTATCAGAGTTAACACATGAGCGGGAGGGATAAATTTGCACTACACTCGTAATCTAGTAATCAATATGTGCCCTATGACAGCTCCTATTGGCTGATTTCCTCTGCTTCAGTTTGTGCTAATGTTTTAGTAAAACAAAGGTAAGAACAATATCTCTGTTCTTGAAATAAAATGACATGAAGCAAGTTAGACAGCACAGATTTGCATCCTATAATTGTGCTGCACCCCTTAGCTTCCGCACAGCTGGTCTTTTTAGCATTGTCATAGGAGGGAAGACGAATAACACCTGTGCAAAAAGTACTGCTGACTGCCTCAGCTCTTTCAACCTTAAACCCTCCTTACTTTCTTCATTAACCCTCCGGTCCTAATGTAGTGCTGTTTATATTCTCTGTGTACAAGGACAGTAGAGATAGAGAGAACATACACAGTCAGTCACAGGTCATCGCATCTGCAGGCGCTCATATCAAACAAT